>NW_026068061.1:2809606-2841825 GCF_014885135.2 Alexandromys fortis | reverse complement strand
GAAATAATTACACGGAAACTGTATTCTTTCAAACACTGCCTGGCCCGGCTAGGTCCAGTTTCTTATTGGCTAGCTCTTACATATTGTTCTAACCCATTTCTAATATTCTGTGTAGCCCACAAGCTGGCTTACCAGAGAGGATCTTAACCTGCGTCTGTCTGGAGTGGGAGCATCATGGCGACTCCTCACTAAGCTTCTTTCTCCCAGAATTCTCTTCTGTCTACTCCGCCTACCTAATTTTCTGTCCTATGAGGGCCGAGGCAGTTTCTTTATTATTATAAGACCCACCTCCATCAGGTAGGCTTAATATTAATTACAAATTCTCAGGTGATAGCTCAGACTTATTACTAATCAGCTCTTACAACTTACTTCTTATCTAAATTTTACCATGTGGCTCAGAGCTTGTTACCTCAGTTTGTGCACATCCTGTTTCTTCTGTTTCTGACTGGTGACCCCAAGAATCCCCCCTTCTTTCCAGCGTCCTCCTAGCCTGGCTCTCTCTCCCAATCTCTTCCTGCCCACTCTAGGCCAATCAGCTCTTTATTTACCAGTGAGAGTAATACATACTTAAGAGGGCACAAAGATTGTTCCACAACATGTCCATCCTACTAAAAACAATGTGAGCCTCTTCAGAATTCCAACACAATTCTTCACAGATCTTGAAAGGACAATTCTCAGTTTCACATGGGAAAATACACACACACACACACACACACACAGAACAAAAACAAACAAAAAACAAGAACAAAACAAAACAGAAAAACGACCTCACACTGCTTGGGTGATAGTCCAGAGACCCAGAGACTTAAGATAACTTAAGATAGTCCAGAGACTTCAGATATTCCAGAGACTTAAAGTAACATCAAGTATTACTGACCTTTAAAAAAAAGTTGCAATAAAATTACTCTTAATTATATTTTATCATACTCATAGATCAATGTCTTATTCAGTCATCACCAGAGTAGTTTTCTCCTGCCGCACGGGATCAGAAGCAAAGATTCACAGCCAGACATTACACACACACACACACACACACACACACACACACGCACGCACGCACGCACGCACGCACGCACGCGCGCGCGAGACAGACAGAGAGACAGAGACAGAGACAGAGACAGAGAGACAAAGACAAAGGGGGCAGAGTGAGGAAGAGAGAGAATATGATCCTTGGAACACTCAGCTCTAAATGGGGTGTTTCTATCAAATCCCTTCCCTCAGAGCTCAGAGAAGCCCATGAAAGAGGAAGCAGAAAGAGTGTAGAAGCCCAAGGGGATGGAGGACACCAGGAGGAGAACAAGTCCCTTCATCAGCTGAGCAAAGCTCATACGAACTCACAGAGAGGCAGCAAGCACAGGACCTGCATGGGTCTGCGCTAAGTCCTCTGCCTATATACTATGGCTTTCAGTTTAGTGTTTCTCTGGAACTCCTGAGTGTGTGAACAAGTGGGTCTTTGATTTTGTGTCTACTCTTGGGCTCTTTCCTTCTGTTTGTTTTGTTCAATTTTGATCTGTTAGATTTTGCTATATTGTATTATCCCACAGAAGCCTGTTTGTTTTCCAATCAGAGACAGAAAGGGAGTGAAGGACAAGCGAATGGAAGGGAGGTAGGGAGTAACTGGACAGGGCAGAGGGAGAGGAGGTTGCAATCAGGATATCAGGATACATTGCATCAGAAAAGAATCTATTTTCGACAAAGGGGGGAATGCACAGAATTTTATTTTTTAAAATTTTATTTATTTATTTATTTATTTATTTTGGTTTTTCGAGACAGGGTTTCTCTGTGGTTTTGGAGCCTGTCCTGGAACTATGCACAGAATTTTAAAAGAAAAAATTTAATTGAGATCCTAAAGATAAACAATATGTTTATTTATTTGTATTGTATGTGCATCTGTGAACACTTAGTGTCTGCGAGGTCTCATTGGATCCCCCAGAACTGGAGTTACAGATGGCTGGTGAGCCTCCATGTAGGTTTTGGGACTTGAATATCGGTCTTCCGCAAGAATGAATGGCAAGCGTTCTGAACTACTGAGCCACACCTTCTTCTTCTTATTCAACGTGAGACCCATGCCCAAAGAAGGGCGTTACCCATAGTTAGGGTTGGCCTTTCTACTTTGATCTACCCAGTCTAGAATCTCTCCTCCAGACATGTCTAGAAACTTGTCTCTTGGTGATGCCAGATCCTGTCACGCTGACAGTCACCTGTAACTAACACAAGCCCTAACCAGGGTTTCTATCCTGACTCAGTTCACCCAAGGGAGCTGTGCTCCTACGGACCTGAAAAAGCTATGATTCAAATGACCTGCTTTAGACAACTTAGAAAGGAACCCCAGGGAATCCTTGAGTAGTTGGCACATCATGTTCGTAGGTCATATCTCAGTTGGTTTCCTGTCTTGACTCTTCTGCCTCACGGAAGTTTCTTTGCCTTCCTGCTGTCCTCTCTAACGGGGAAGACTTTTCTTCATGTCTGACCTGTTACTTTCCCTTACAGCTCAAAGTGCAGAACTCAAAACTCAAACAGTCCAAGAACTTTTGGAAACATAGGAAGAGCTGGATTCATTGACAGTTGTTTCTGCTTCAAAACTCTGAGGCCCTGGGTTTGCTATCTATTTTTAGGTTGTTTTTATTTTTGGATTTTTGAGATGGGCCTCATGCATGCCTGGCTGGCCTTGAACTTGTTATTTGATCAAGGGAGACTAAAAACTCTTGATTCTTCTCTTTCAACCTTCCAAATGACGGGGTTTCAGATCTGAGCATCTGGTAACAGGCAGAATTCTAGAAAAACTGTCTTGTTAAGGTTGTTCTGGGAAGGCTGCCTCTGTCTCTGGGGCTCCCCAGAGCCATCTGTTTATGTCTGGCATAAACATAAATGTTTTCTATATTTTTAACTCAGTTGCCAACTTTGTTTCTTCTATGGCTCATTTGATGTTTCACTAAGTCTTTTAACCCTGTGACTATCAGAAGCCCCACTTCTCAAACTCCATGGACCAGGCAACAGCAGGGCATTTCCCCAAAACAATCCTTAAGTGTGACTCTCTTTTCATGGAAATCCATGGAGCCCATTCTATGTAACACACAAAGCCAGCATGTCCTTTCTGCTCAGCTCAGAGGAGTTCCCAGGGAAGAGACCTCCAACCTATCTTCCACGATTGGATTCTTACTCTCCACAGGAAATGTGCAGGGAAGATTACAATTCAGAGGCCAGAAAGGAAGCAGGTCCCAAATGCAGGTCTAGTCCAGGAGCAGCCCCAAACAGGAAACAAATAAAACAAAAATGGCTGTTTCTCCAGAGTGTGAACCAGCACAACAGCAGGAATAGCCGCCACGACCTGATGATATCAAACAGAGTTGCCTGCTTTCGCATGGTATGCATTGCATGCTGGGAAATCGTGCCCAAAGCAGTTCACTCTAACCAAACAAGCTTCTTCCAAAGCACAGACCTCCTACAGCCCATCACCACTCACAAGTGGGTCGCCCAGGATTTTCACACCTGCTGTGTTTCTTGTCTTCTTTCTGCTCTGGTCTAAAAGGTAAACCTTTCACTGACCTCAGTCCTTTCTTTTTTTAAAATTTTTTTTAATATTTATTTATTTATTATGTATATAATGTTCTGTCTGTGTGTATGCCTGCAGGCCAGAAGAGGGCACCAGACCTCATTACAGATGGTTGTGAGCCACCATGTGGTTGCTGGGAATTGAACTCAGGACCTTTGGAAGAGCAGGCAATGCTCTTAACCACTGAGCCATCTCTCCAGCCCTCAGTCCTTTCACTCTAACCGCAAGCCCCCAAGCTCCAGCCCATCCTTCAAATGGCCTCAGCTTCTTGTTGTTTTTTCAATGCCTCAACTTCCTCCTCTAAAAAAAGACTAACTGTAGAAACAAAACAAAACAATAATCCTATCAGCCTAGATACCGTCATCCACCTTAGCTCTGCAGGTCCTCTCTTTCTGTGTTCAACCAATGCCTCTCACTGTCTTCCAGCTAATTAAACCAACACCTATGCCATTGCCTATACCGCTCCCAGTGTCCAAGTTGCCCCTGACAACCAACCCCTCCCCGATACTGCTCCGAGTGGGTAGACGTTATGGTGGACATGGGCACCGGATAAGTGGGCTGAGACTGGCCATCTTTGCTTACTAGAATGCCACTGTCCTGGCACAGCATAACGTGAATCATCTTTCATGTGGGCTCATCCCCTGACCAATGTCTGACAGGTCCAGCTCCCTTAACTGTCAAGGGAGGAGACAACAGTCTGTAATGTTCTCATCTTTGGAATGGATAAGGGTCAGAGGTGGAATTCAGGTTCCGGTCTTTTGACCGGGAGGATGCAGCTTTCCCTTAATGAACCCCAACAAAGTCCTGCTATCTCCATCCTCTCACACGGTATCTGAAATCCTCAGAAAGGGCATTTGTCAAGCCTCTCTTTCCGGTGTCACCAGGAAAACAGGATGGTGCCTTAGAGTTCTTTCACTGAAGGCCCACTGCAGGGCTGGAAAGGTGGCTCAAGGGTTAAGAATCTAGTATGCTCTTGAAGAGGACCAGACTTCTATCCCTATGGGTCTGTCAACTTATCAGAAGTCACATCCTTAAAGAAAATTGACTCCCCCCACCCCACCACCATCACCACCACCACCACAGAAGCCATCAACTGTCCCCAGCATCTCAGGGGTGAAGCCCGTGAACCTCTTCCCACTCTGAGCTTGAATATTGACTGGTTTCACAAGGCATTTTTAAAGGCTCAGTAAATAAAACACAGAAAAGTGGTTCTGTGGGCTACTATGAGCACAGAAAACATCGAAATCATTCATTCATCTAACAGCAAACATCTCAGGGAAGAAGCATCTTCCCGCAAGCAAAAATTCTAGGAGGAGTAGCCTAGACTGAAGAGGCATGAGAAGGCGTTCGCCTGCAGACACAAATGAGATCCTCGGGGCCCACAAGGTGGCAGGAGAGAACTGACCCAGAGCTGTCCTCTGACCTCCACGTGTGCAGGCTGCACAGCACGCGAGTGCCCCGCCTCACAGACAAAATCTTCACAGGGAAAGACCAGGAATTCTGAGATCGATGTCGAAACACGTAGCTGAAGAGTTAAACCTATGTCATTGTATTAGCGTGTATTATCTCGTTCTATAGATCAGTTGTCTATCAAACTATAGAGCTCCAGAGAACAGGAAGCCTGTCAAAGAATGCCAGGAAGCTGAAGGAAAGAAATTCCTCCTGGGAGAGCGCAGGACTGAGTAGGAAAGCCCACACATATGGGAAACTGTTTACATCCTTTCCTGGCATCCCAAATTACCACACGGCAGAGGTGACCGTCTGATGTTTGCAGTATAATTGAACACTCACACGCCTTCTCCCCCCCCCCATGGATCTAAAGCTGAAAGAAGTGTTTTAAAAGAAAAACAACCTTATAGTGAAAAAGCAGTGTCAGAATTTAAAAATCAACATGATCACACACATTTGTAAAAAAAAAAAAACCAGATGGTTGTACCTTTTTTTTTTTTTTTTAAGGGGGAAAAATCAACAGAGATAAAAGCAAATACAATGAGTGATTTTTGGGACAGGGAAATTAAGGCTGTATGAAAACCGTAAAGTCTCTGGGCTCTTCTCAGGCCCTTCTATCCTGTGCTACCATGTTCTTACACACACACACACACACACACACACACACACACACACGCACGCAGTTTATAACGGGTCTGATGCTTTAACATTTATTTAGAATTTAAGAATTTCCCCTCCCCCAAAGCAAGAGAGCAGCCATGAGGAGATGTAATGACAGGACCACAGAACAGTGTTTTTCTGAGTTTGCTTTTACGCCGCGCTGCTATTTTGTGTGAACTGATACACTCTGTGCTTAGCAAGACAGTAGGGATGCGATTGCTTTCACCCTAACCACTCCTGTCATAGAGTCTAAGCAAGCCAAAGAGCTCAAAGCTGATTCTGTTGGCAGAAGGTAATGGCTGCAGGGCATTAGAGAAGTGGTGTGACATCGTTTGGCTCCATAAAATAACACCTTTATCAAAATGTAAAAAAAAAAATGAAAAACTGAGGAGACTGGTATAATTTTAACACAGTTTTGGAATGGACTCAAGGCAGATAAAAGATGGAAAGGCGCAGTGTAAATATTAATAAGTGGCAAAGACCTGTCTTCTAACTTGAATACTCTGTGGAGTGATCCTGCTGAAAACACAGAATTGAAACTGCACTCGAAGGACAATAAAAGTATACATCTTAACAAAAATAAAGACTTTCGCCAGGCGGTGGTGGCACACGCCTTTAATCCCAGCACTCGGGAGGCAGAGGCAGGCGGATCTCTGTGAGTTCGAGACCAGCCTGGTCTACAGTGCTAGTTCCAGGACAGGCTCCAAAGCCACAGAGAAACCCTGTCTCGAAACAACAACAACAACAAAAAAAAAGACTTTCAAGTATGAGTTAAATCTGTACATCTTCTTATAGTAGCAATTAGTTCCGTTACCATTTCTTAGTTATCTCCTTTAACCAAGTGTATGTTGCCTCCCTTATGGATGGATGTTCAATCAAAACACATCTTAATTTTAGATGTGCCCAAATACATTTTGGAAACTTGAAGTCAAATATTTAAAATGTGATAGCCATTCAGAAGAATTGACTAGATATACAATAACAGGAAGATGTTTCGATGCTCCTATTGTATTGAAGAATTATGGAATAACACCAATGATATTTTCATAAGTGGGCAAAGGACTAGAAAAGGCATTTCCCCAGAGAAGATGTACAGATGGCTGATGGGAGTGTGAAAGGATGCATAGCTCTGCTAAGCTAAATTAAGCAGTGGTCCCCAACCTTCCTATGCTGCGACCCTTTAACACAGTTCTTCATGTTGTGGTGACCCCAACCAGAAAATTACTTCATTTCTACCTCATAATGACAATTTTGCTAGTGGTATGAACTATAATGGAAATAGCTGAGATGCAGTCCTCAAAGGGACTGAAACCCGCAGGTTGAGAACCACTGTATTAGAGGAAGGAAAATTCAAGCCAAAAAGAAGCAAAACATATAAAATGGAAAAATGAAAGCATATTCAACAAATGGTACTGGCATAACTTGATATCAGCATGTAGAAGAATGAAAAGAGATCCATATCTATCACCATGCACAAAACTCAAGTCCAAATTGATCAACGACCTCAACATAAAGCCAACCACATTGAGCCTTACAAGAGGAAATGGGAATGCATTGGCACAGGGATCCACTTCCTAAATATAACCCCAGCAGCACAGACACTGAGAGAAACAACTGATAAATGGGACCTCCTGAAACTGAGAAGCTTCTGTAAAGCAACGGACATGGTCAACAAGATAAAACGACAGCCTACATAATGGGAAAAGACCTTCACCAACCCCACATCAGACAGAGGGCTGATCTCCAAAATATACAAAGAACTCAAGAAACTGGTCATCAAAAGAACAAATAATCCAATAAAAAATGGGGTACAGACCTAAATAGAGAACTCTCAACAGAGGAATCTAAAATGGCTGAAAGACACTTAAGGAAACGCTCAGCATCCTTAGCCATCAGAGAAATGCAAATCAAAACAACTCTGAGATTCCATCTTACATCTGTAAGAATGGCCAAGATCAAAAACACTGATGACAGCTTATGCTGGAGAGGATGTGGGGTAAAGGGAACACTCCTGCATTGCTGGTGAGAGTGCAAACTGGTACAGCCCCTTTGGATATCAGTATGGCAATTTCTCAGAGAATTAGGAAACAACCTACCTCTCAAGATCCAGCAATATCACTTTTGGGCATATACCCAAAGGATGCTCAATCGTACCACAAGGACATGTGCTCATAGCAGCATTGTTTGTCATAGTCAGAACCTGGAAGCAACCTCAATGCCCCTTGACCGAAGAATGGATAAGGAAAATGTGGTATTTTTACATAATGAAATACTACACAGCAGAAAAAAAATCATATGTACTTGCTCTTAAGTGGCTTTTAGACATAAAGCAAAACAAAAAACAAACAAACAAAAAGCCTACAATTTACGATCCCAGACAACCTAGACAACAATGAGGCCCCTAAGAGAGACATACGTGGATCTAATCTACATGGGAAGTAGAAAAAGGAATGGAAGGGAGTGGAGAAAAATATATAACTCAACAAAATCAATTTTTAAAACAGAAAAAAATATTGCAAAGGTTGGGTAACAAAAAAAAAAGAAAAATTTAACTCAAAATGATATACACATAATTCAAAATAAAAATAATATTTTTAAGACAAATATTGGCAAGTCTTTGGGAAAGTAAGGCCATTACACACTTCTGAGACTACAAACTGATATAACCTTTGTAAAAAAAACAAAAAAGGCAATTCCTCAAAAATTAAAAATGGAACGACTCATGAATGCTAAGCCTTACTATCACGTGTCGTTCCTAAAGAACTGTAACCAAGATCCCACAGAGATGCCAGGATTTCCATCTTCATGGCAATAGTATGTCCATATCTTACAATATGGAAACAACCAAAATATTCATCAGCAATCCGTAAATAAATGAGTGAAATCAATGCGGCATAGACATAGAGCAGAACTCCATTCAACCTTAAACAAAAAGTGTCTCCTGCCGCCTGTGGCACCTACGGGAGATCATGCTGAGAAGGAAACCAGTCACAGGAGAAAACGCCTCATGATTCCGCTTAGCTGAAGCATCTAAAGGAAGTTAAGCCCAAAGCAGAAGAAAGTAGAAGGGCAGTTGTCAGTCGCTAGGGCGAAAAGGAAACAATTGGGTTGTGGCTCAGTGCTGCAGGTTCTCAGTTCTGTAGCTAAGGATGCAGCTCTGTGGGGGAGCTTACCTCGCTAAGGGTGTAGCTCTGTGGGGGAGCTTACCTAGCTAAGGGTGTAGCCCGCTAGCCCACGTGAAGCCCAGTCTTATCCTCAGTGTCACAAAAGAAGAAAAGAAAGAAAAAAGGAAGACTTCTAGAAGTTTGCCGAACAGTGAGTGCTACACCCGTAGTTCACAGCAGGGCACCGCACACGTCGCTCATCACACCGTAATAGTAAAGTATTAGCCAGGCATGGTGGCGCTCGCCTTTAACCTCAGCACTCAGAAGGCAGAGGCAGGCGGATCTCTGTGAGTTCGAGGCCAGCCTGGTGTACAGAGGGAGTTCCTGGACAACCAAAGAGACACAGAGAAACCCTGTCTCCAATAACCAAAATAGCCAGTACCTTTTCCTGCCCTTGAAGAAAGATCTATTTTAGGAGCTGAAAAAGTGGCTGGAGGGCTGCTGCATTTCCAGAGGACCCTGGTTCAGTTCCCAGCATTTTAGATGGAAAATGTGAATAAGGTTTCTGGTATTTCTTCTAGCTCCCTGAAGAATCTACGTACACATACACTCACGGATGGATGCTCATCTTTGAGACACAGACAGACTGAGTAAGTGGCCCACAGCTGTACAGATGGCTGCTGCCAGGATAATTTATTTTAATGTTCTTGAAAAGTAAGTAGGTACTTGGGCGGCAGAGGCAGGAGGATCTCTGTGAGTTCACGGCTAGCCTGGTCTGCAGAGCTTGTTCCAGGACAACCAGGACTATTACACAGGGAAATCCTATCTCAAGACAGAAAACAAAACAAAACAAAAAAACAAAAAAGCAAAAACAAAAACGGTAAGTAGGTCTTTTCTTGTTATTTTTTCCACTTTTTAAACTGGTGATTTTTGTCAAAAAGCTCCCAGCTTTCGCATGACACAAGTTCACCTCAGCTATGGCAAATGGCAGCGACTCACAATTCCTATAAGATGGGCTTTCCTCCAGGTTCCTCCTGGGACCTCAGTGACTCCCACTGAACAATGATGTGAAGGAAACATGGAAACAATGGGAGGTTCAGGGAGAAGTTTGTCTCCTTATGGAGATCCAGCTGCTAATTCCATTGTATTCAGTTCCCAGTAGATAAGGAGAAGTGAGCTAGCTCCTCTGCAGTTTCCCCTGAAAGTTTTGGAGTTCTTAGGAAGCAAAGAACACAGTCTGCTGTTGCTGGGTAATCACTACAGGGCAATTCTGTCTTTGTTTGGTGGAGAGACATTGACTGTAGGACATCTCCACAAGGCTTTCTTGACACACAGGCTCATGACTCACGCAAAGGCACACTCAGGCACACTCAGACGAATAATAAACTTAACTGATAATAATGTTTAGAGTGATTATATGGCCGCTCAATTATTATAGCCTTAACCTATTGTATAAGAAGAAGCCCCTACCTGAAAAAAAAAAAAAACTATCAAGTAAGGTGAGCTGACTGTGACTATTGAGTATCTCACCTCCAGAGACCGTCAGGCAAAAGTTACAAAACGTTACAGAAAAGTACAAAGAATGGAAAATCTTTCAATTTCGGTGGAAAGAGAAGCTCCCCCGGCTTCCTGTCCTCTTTCCTTACCCACTTCCCTTTCTTCTTTCCTTTCCCTCCTCTTCCTCCTCTGTCACCCCTTTCTTCCTCTTCCTCTTCCTCTTCCTCTTCCACTGTTGCTGCTCTCCTGTCTGCTTCATTTGACACTCCAAGTGACTGTCACGTAACCAGGAAATATTCCTACTCCATTAGATTCATTCAAAGTATACATGTACCTCGACTTTAATTTTTACACTTTTGGCTTGGTCTGGCAGTGTTTTGTGTATTTTTTTTTTTTAAACAATGGACCGGGGCCAGGCGGTGGTGGCGCACGCCTTTAATCCCAGCACTTGGGAGGCAGAGGCAGGTGGATCTCTGTGAGTTTGAGACCAACCTGGTCTACAAGAGCTAGTTCCAGGACAGGCTCCAAAAACCACAGAGAAACCCTGTCTCGAAAAACCAAAAAACAAACAAACAAAACAAACAAACAAAAAACAAACAAACAAAAAAAACCCAATGGACCGGGACTTGCTTTGGGTCAAGCCTTGTCCATGCTCCTGCCTCAGGTTTCCAAGCACTGGCATTACAGGTGTGTGCTACCATGGCCAGTTCAATTTTAGTTTTAAAGATCATTGACTTGAACATATTATGAGTTTCTTAAAAAAAAAAAAAAGTTGTGTCTAGACGCCTTGGATTTGTAGTTGGTCTGAACTGTAAGAAGTTTTTGTACTGTTAGGTCACTGGTGTACTTAGAAGTCCATCTGTAGAGAGATTTGTTCAACTTCAGCACAACACACCACACACAGGAAACGCTTTTCTTTGGTGTCGTCTCCACCTGGTGGTTAGAAATCAAAACACACGCGTCCTTTCAGTTCCTCTTGAGCTCAGACTTTAGGGGCGGCAAGCTGGCCTTTGTCTGTAGGCTTGCTAGCTTGAGATCCAGGCTAACCTCCCAGGCCCTCAGCAATCCCCATGCTGGATTGGAAATGACCTGAGTGCCCGGATTACAGGTGTGAGCTGTAATGTCCAGTAAACTCTTAAGTCAGAATTAGAGAAACATAAGGATTCTGAGCGGGAAGGGAGTGCCCCAGACCTCCCTTCTCTCCTCTGGCCCTTGTACAGAAGCTAACAATGGAAAAAGACACCCTCACTTTCACAGTTAGGTTTGAGATGACTTTCTACTGTGGTGTGAAACTCTCCAACACTAGCATCATTTTGCCTTTCGGAAGTTCTTTCCAGAAATGCTCATAGCTTTTAATATACATTCACAATTTGAAGCAGAAAAACATACACTATTGAACATCCTACTGGTATTTAAGATGCATATGAATGACAAAATATCCCCAGAGCCACATGGAAGGCCACTACACTTTGCCTTACAAGTGCATAATGAAATTCAAGACTAATTCCTCCCCAGATCTCTCAACCTTCTCATCTCCCCTCCTTTCCCTTCCTTTCCCCTCCCAAGACCCTCTCTCCTTCCAAGGTCTCGCGACATGTTCCTGGCTGGGGTAGAATTTGCTGTGTAGACCAGGCCAGTGGTGAACCCACAGATTCATCTGTCTCTGCCTCCCGAGTTCTGGAATTAAAGATGTCTGGCTTATTTCCAAGTAAGTAAAACCTCATGGTGAAGCCTCCTCCTCTTTATACGAGAGCCTACCAGAAGGCCCCTTTTCACATCCATCTTCCTCCCTGTCAATATGGTACCACCAGAAGGCAGCCATTTGTGAGCTAAGTAAAAGCCCCACCAGGAGCAGGCTTTTCTAGGCGCTATCTGGAACTAGGAGCGTGTGTTTTGCTGATGTCAAGCCATATTTGTTGTGGCAGCCAGGACATACTAACACTTCACAAACCAACAGATGCAAGTATGCGTATGACAGGGTTGATTTACATAGACCTGACTGCCCTGGAACTCACTGACTCACTATATTGACCAGAACAGCCTCAGACTCACAGACATACACCCACCTCTCTCACCCAAATGTTGAGATGGAAAGTGTGTGCCCTGTCACCCCCTGCTTTCTCTCCCCTTTATTGATATATAGGATAATGTCCTTTTATGTAACACTGGAACTTTACAGATTTATTTTTATTTTAAATCACGCATATGCGTGTCTGTCTTTGTCGACATATGTGCAGAGGAGTACACTTGTTCAACAAGGACAGAGCGGGCATCTGACCTCTGGATGTGGAGTTACAGGCCCTTGTGGGCCACCCAAAATGAGACCTAGGGATACAAGTCTGGTCCTTTGCAAGAGATTCTTAACCCTTGAGCCATCTTTCCAGCCCTGCAGTGGGCCTTCAGTGAAAGAACTCTAAGGCACCATCCTGTTTTCCTGGTGACACCGGAAAGAGAGGCTTGACAAATGCCCTTTCTGAGGATTTCAGATACCGTGTGAGAGGATGGAGATAGCAAGACTTTGTTGGGGTTCATTAAGGGAAAGCTGCATCCTCCTGGTCAAAAGACTGGAACCTGAATTCCACCTCTGACCCTTATCCATTCCAAAGATGAGAACGTGACAGACCATTGTCTTTTCCCTTGAGAGTTGGGTGTGGTAGCACACATCTTTAATCTCAGTACTTGGGTTGCAGAGGCCCAACCTGGTCTACAGAGTGAATGTCAGAGCAGCCAATGAAACACAGAGGAAGCCAGACACAGAGGAATCTAAAATGGCTGAAAGACACTTAAGGAAATGCTCAATATCCTTAGTCATCAAAGAAATGCAAATCAAAACAACTCTGAGATTCCATCTTACACCTGTAAGAATGGCCAAGATCAAAAACACTGATGACAACTTATGCTGGAGAGGATGTGGGGGAAAGGGAACACTCCTACGTTGCTGGTGGGAATGCAAGCTGGTTTAGTCCCTTTGGATGTCAGTGTGGCGATTTCTCAGAAAATTAGGAAACAACCTTCCTCAACCAGAAATACCACTTTTGGGTAAATATCCAAAGGATGCTCAATTGTACCACAAGGACATGTGCTCAACTATGTTCATAGCAGCTTTGTTTGTCATAGCCAGAACCTGGAAATAACCTAAATGCCCCTTGATCGAATAATGGATAAGGAAAATGTGGTAAATTTACACAATGGAGTACTACACAGCAGAAAAAAAAACAACAGCTTGAATTTTGCAGGAAAATGGATGGAACTAGAAAACAACATTTTGAGTGGGGTAACCCAGATACAGAAAGACAATTATCACGTGTACTCACTCGCAGGTAGTTTTTAATCATAAAGCAAAGAAAACCAGTCCACAAATCACAATCCCAGAGAACTTAGACAACAATGAGGACACTGAGAGATATTCATAGATCTAATCTACATGGGAAGTAGAAAAAGACAAGATCTCCTGAATAAATTGGGAGTATGGGGACCTTGGGGGAGGGTTGAAGGGGAAGGGAGAGGCAGGGAGGGGAGCAGAGAAAAATGTAGAGCTCAATAAAAATCAACAAAAAAGAAGAAAAATAAATTACATATATAATACACACACACACACACACACATATATATATATATATATACATATATATATGTATATGATGTTTTCCTCATCAGCTTAGCTGGAGTGTTCCCAGGGAATGCCTACTAGAGTTGGAGGCTGGGATAATGGGATGAGTTGGGGGAAGGAAGGTGGAGGAGAAGGTCTTTGTGATTCATTGGTTATGGGGTCAGAGAGGAAAGGGAGACCACAGCTGGTACTCTGCTATAGAGCTGGGGGATTGGATCTTTTAGGAGCAAGACTCCCTGGAGTCAGCATACCTGATTCATTGGCAGGAATCAAGATATCTTTTTAAAAATAGACTCATTTTTTTTGTTTTTGTGTTTTCTGTGAATATGTTTTAAGAATTAATTTTATACTTATGGTATTCCAAGGGAGCCAAGCAAGGCTTCTTTGACACCAACAGCCTTTGGGTCTTCCTGACACACAGCTGCATCTCCCCTCCCCCAATCCTGATCTTTCTGTGCAACCTTGCCCCAGGAATAAAAATGCCTAGGACTCAAGCGTGTGCAGGGTTTAAAATATCAGTTTAGGTTAACTGTGTAGATACCAAATCCTTTTCCTAGAGAGAACCTCTGACCTCCGTGAGCACACTGCAGCAACAGCAAGCCCTACCCTATGTCCACACTAAATAAAACCCCACACAAAATAAATAAAAGGTAAAAAAAAAAAAAAAAGAAAGAAAGAAACTGGACTTAAGAAGGGATTAAGTCATTTATTTGAAAGGAAGGCCTTATCAGATGTGGTTAAACAACATTCCAACATTCCGATATTGTGTCTACAGCTGTGCGGTAGAACCAGGCTCCAGGCACCACGTTGGAGTTTACTGGCTAAAAAGGTGGAGTTAGAATTTAAGGAAGTCTCTAGAAGTAAAGGGCATGAGTGGGAGAAGAAAAGCTTAGGGAAAGTGGAGCTTTTCTTTTCTAATTTTTGGTTTTTCGAGACAGGGTTTCTCTGTAGCTCTGGAGCCTATTCTGGAAACTCACTCTCTAGACCAGGCTGTCCTTGAATTCATAGAGATCCACCTGCCTCCGCCTCTTGAGTGCTGGGATTAAAGGCGTGCACCGCAGCCAGCTGGCCAAAGTGGAGCGTCTCTAACCCTAGCACTTGGGAGGTAGAGGCAGGATGGCTGTGGGGAGTCTGAAGTCGGTCTGGGTTCAAGACTTTAGCTCAACAACCAACCAACTAACCAACCAAACAAATAAACAAATAAAACAGCCCATGGAGGGAGGAAGAGAGGGTTAGGGGAGAAGAGCAGCTGAGCTGGGAAACTGGGATCTACTTGACAACAATTCAGCAAATCCTGAAGTAAAATGAAGGCCCCTTAGTTCTACAGATTATCCTGTTTTATTCCTAAGAGTCAGAATCAAGGTTTCAACAGAGCTGTGTCTCCTCTAAGGCAACATTTAATTCCTGCTTCTTTGAAAGGGATTGACTTACCTGTAATAGAGGGTTCTTTAGTAGAAGCCCACAGCTAACAATATGCATAATGGCAGGAGGCTTAAATAAGACAACGAGATTCACTCTTTCTCTTTTAAACTTCAACATTCTACTAAGGTTTTCAGCAGTGTAATAAAGGAAATGCATTGATTAGTTAGCTAGTTAGATACAGCTAGATAAGAAGGGAAGGTAATTGACAGATGTCTTCCTCCTAATTTCTGTATGTAGAAATCCCTATGGAACACCATTCCCCATATTAGACACATGAGAACCACCAGAATAATGTATGGGCACAGGCTCCACCCAACACTCACAATCTAGTGTGTGTGTGTGTGTGTGTGTGTGAGAGAGAGAGAGAGAGAGAGACAGAGAGAGAGACAGAGAGACAGAGAGAGAGAGAGACAGAGAGACAGAGAGAGCAAGAACACGATCCCAGGGGTTCACTCATGCTAGGCTATTCTGAGGTACCTCCCAAAAATTCTTTTTACTCTTTTATCTTGACGTAGGGTCTACGGCTAAGATGTCGAGGTTGGCTTTGAACTCTTTCTGTAGCATAAGCAAGCCTCGTTGCTATGGTTTTCCTGCCCTAGCCTCTTCAGTAGCTGGGTAACAGACCTATGCCACCAGGCCCATCTTTGTGTGTCCTTATGAAAGTCATGGAGATTATTTCTGTATGTTACAGAGGGTCCCTTCACCTTTGTTAAGTAGCAAATCTACTTTTTTTTTTTGCACTGAATTGGTCTTATCCAAAGATCTCATCTTTCTGTTCTTAGCAATTTAATGAGTATATCTTGTCTATTTTGCTGTCTGTTAGCTCAGCAACATGAACCAATTTTCTTTCTTAGATCAAGTATAAAAGCCTACACAAATCTTGAAGGAAGAAAGATTAAGTAAAAATTTCTCTTCATATTTTTTTTAAAGTCAGGTGCTTTGTATACGAAAAAGGAATAAATTGTTATTTGCAGCTTGTTTAAAGCGGCTACCAGCCTTGCAATTGCCAGTTCACAGGTACTGTGTGGACAACTTCATTTATCCTAACCCAAACCACTGACTGGTAAGGCCCAAGAGCCTGCTCTGTGGGATTTGGTGTACTTATTTATGAGTCTTCACAAGTAAAGAAATTGTCGTGTAAAAAAAAATAATAAATAAATAAATACAAAGAGTACGTCCTTTTTTTTTAAAAATATCTTAAAAATCTTTTCTTTTAAAAAGTAAAAAAAAAAAAAAAGAAAAAAAATCTTTTCTTTTAGAGGCAGGGGCTCATTATATAGCCCAGGCAGGCATAGACTTACTAAATGACCAGCCTGGCCTCAGCTTGCTATCCTGCCTCAGCATCCCCAGGGCTGAGATGATAGGTGTGAGTTACCACACTTGGCTTGAAAATCCACATTCCTGACAAACGAGCAATCAGCACTGACTTCAGAGAACTGATTGAAGTCGGCTTGGACAGAGGCTGTGTTGTCAGGTATTATCTGTCGTCTGCTCATCCTGGATGGCCAGTTTTTAAATATGGACACCAAAATGGATAGATAGCCTGAGCAGGAACCAGGCACGGCCTCAGCATGTTTGTTCCAGAAAGTACGCCTTCCTTCAGTTCTGAAAGCACAGTGGGGAGAAACACGGCCTATCGGGTCCCTTAGAATCTAGCTCTACCACTGGTCAAATCTGAGATCTTGGGCAGATGGCAAGCTTGCTAGACTCCTTGAACACTTCTCCACATGTTGTAGGAGGCTGCTTGTTCATTTCCTGGCCGTCCAGACTCCCGAAATAACCACACAGAGACCGTATTAATTAAACCACTGCTTGGCCAATCACTATAGCATATTCCTAGCAAACTTTTTTTTTAAAAAAAGATTTATTTATTTATTATGTATACAACATTCTGCCTCAATATATGCCCACACGCCAGAGGAGGGCGCCAGATCTCAGTACAGATGGTTGTGAGCCACCATGTGGTTGCTGGGAATTGAACTCAGGACCTCTGGAAGAGCAGGTGGTGCTCTTAACCACTGAGCCATCTCTCCAGCCCCTCCTAGCAAGCTCTTACATATTAAATTAACACATTTCTATTATTTTATATTTTACCACGAGGCTCCTGGCCTACCAGCAATGTTCCAGATGGCAGCTTGTGTCTTTCCCCTCTGACGGCTACATGGTGTCTCACTGGCTCCACCTTCTTTCTCCCAGCATTCAGTTTAGCTTTCCCCACCTTGCTCTATTCTGCTAAGCCATTGGCCAAAACAGCTTCTGTATTCATTAACCAATAAAAGCACATAGACAGAAGGACTTCCCACACCATCCACACTTGTCAAATGAGTAAGTATCCACTGTCCAAGCCTTGGGGCAGTGATGAGGTGCTAAAGGGGAAGAGAGAAAGATTTTTTTCAAAAAGGTTGTGAATTGTCAAGTCTTTCTCCAGAGCCTCTGGTCAGAAAATGACAGGAGAAAGATCCTGACTTTAACCAGGTGCCCAGAAAGTGCTAAACTGAAAAGCAAGGGCGGGCATGAGGAGCCATGTGCCACTTAAGTGATTTATGTATTTTACATCGTTTAATCCCTACAGCAAGGCTGTGAGTTATTACCCCTCTACTTAATGATCATAAAGCTTAAGGAAAATAAAGGATAAGGTTCATGTGTATCTTCACGTATTAATATGAGCACTCAGTGCCAGGATAAACAACTATAAATCTGAAAGTAGGACCCTAGAGAATGCATTCTGAGGCCAATGTGCTGTTGAGGGCTATCAAGGGGCAAAGGGGACTTTTATTTAACCTCACAATGCTAAGCTTCTGCCTTTACACATGGATGCTCTCCTGACTAAAGATTCCTATGCTGCTCTTTTTAAACATCTGTAGGTCTCACACATGACACCAAGTCTCCTGTGCCCGTGCCTCCCCACCCTGGGCTGGCGATCATGGACATTACTGACCGCTGAACGGGAGTAGGTTCTGGAAGTTAGGTCACTAGTGAAAAAGCCAAGACTCACAGGTTAGGAACACCACGTGTTCACTCTCTCTAGAGAATAAGACAGGGCCGTCTTAAAAACGTCCACCTGAAAATGAACTCCTTTTCTTTTCAGGTTTTCTCAGTGATGTTTTAGTGACAGTTGGCTATGGGGAGGAGCAGGTTGGAAGAGTTGAGAAAAAGGGAGCCTATGCCAGCTAAGGAAAGTGGATGAGAGGAAGACCACACAGACCTAGGTTCGTGTATAATCTACATTATTAAGCCAATGCCCTGACACTGAGTCCTTTCCTTGTGTCTGGGGAAAATCCAAAGAGCTGAAAACTTGGTCTTTGTGGAGGCCTGCTTCACCAAGGCAACAGAGCCCAAGGGTACCGTTGTTGCTGAGCAAAAGTTGCCTTGATTAGAAATACTTTGCATACGTTGAAGGTCATTTGTCCCCCCCCCCTTTTTTTTTAGCAAGCTTTGTGGCTCAATCACCACATGGGAGAAGGTAAGCCTGTGAAAGTGGGCTGCTGGTCTGTGTAGCGACTCCCTACCTTCTTGGAGAGCGCCCCCTGCTGTGTGTCTAGCTATTGCCGTTTCTCTCAAAGAGCTGGCAGCTGTGCCTAGATGAGAGCTTCCCATCATGTCTTAGCTACTTCTCTAATGCTGTGGCAAAACGCCATGAGCAAGGCAACTCAGAAGGAAGAACTGGTTTCCTTTGGGATTAGGGTTCCAGAGGGATAAGAGTCCATCACCATGACAACAGGGGAAGGTGGCAGGAACAGCTGAGAGCTCATATCTCAGAACCGCAAGCAGCAAGCTAAGAGAAACCCAGTTGGGAATGGTCCCTGGCTTTTGAAACCTCAAAGCTGCTCTTAGTGATGTACTTTCTTCAGCAAGGCCATGTCCTAAGCCTTCCCAAATAGTGCCATCGATTGGGAACCAAGGATTCAAATGTCAGAGACTATGGGGGACGTCTCATCCAAACCATCACACACCCCTACTTTTCTTTTTGAGATAGGGCCCCATTCTGTAATTTGGGCTGAACTTCAACCCACAGCAATCCTCCTGCTTCAATCCTACTGACTCAGAAGTTACTCAGTCCCTGACTCAGCAGTGCATAGACCATCGTTTTCTATCACCAACTTTTCTATAGTTTTTTCCCTGGCTTCTCTCTCTCTAGAACACACCTGAGATTTGGTGTGCCAAATGAACTCATTTCATCTTCCCATAGAGCAAGATATCAGTTCTTTGCATATTTATTTTTATCCATTAGCAGGAACTCAATCTATTATTTTGAAACTGGAAGTAAAAGGAAGGAATAAAGTCCCTGCCTTTTTCTGATGACTATATATACCAGGGTGACTGGCCAGTTGATGAGGACAAGTTTCTCTTTACAGGAGTGTTCCACTTGTGTGAGAGAAAGTGTAACAGAACTCACGGGCACAGGGACTCTCGGTGAGGCCAATAGCACAGAGTGGAGGCCATTAGGCAGAAGTATACAACAAGCATCATATTTGAACCAATTCTGACGAAATATGAATGTGAATATTTAGACTTTAAGATCTGATTTAGAAATGCAGGGGACGGAGGACTACAAAAAATGCTACCAGGGAAAGTCAAGCTCCAGGAACAGCTGCAGAAAAATAACACAGATTATTAGAGAATTTCGGGGGGTGGGGGGGAGCACAAACAAGGACCCTCCTGACGAAGGAATTTAGAGGCATGCCAACCACTTACAATGTGAGTCACTCCTTCCTTTGATCCATATTAAAAAAACTATAAAAGAAAATATGACAAGCAGGGAAATGTGAATACGGACTAGATTTCCTGTGCGACAAATGGATTGCTTATTTTGAGGGGGTGCACAGTATGGTTACAAAAAGAATCCCCATCTGAAGTAAGTGTGAAGCCTAGGGCATCTTAGGCTCTCTTCAAAATAATCCAGAGGATCATAGAAGAAGTAATAGAAACATTGGTAGATACAGGATTGGTCATGAGCAGATACAGTTTAAACTGGGTGGTGGCTACATGGGCATTTACTAGACTACTTCTTCTGCATATAGTTAGGGATCTCCACAAATTAGTGATGAAAAAAAAAAACGGTAAAATGACCAGTAGGGTGGTGAGCAGGGGGTGTATAACTTTCCAGCAACAAAAGGGGTTAGCAATTAATAAAAACTATCAGTTGAATAGGCCAAGAGTGGAGAAAATGAGGAAGGTCTCAAAGTGTTACATAGAGAAAACACGAAATTAGATGGGAAAAATCCTCCAGACACGCCAGCAATGACAATACATGGGGATGGATTAAATTTACTTGTTAAAAGACAGATTGAGTTAAGACCATTAAAAAAAAAAACAAACAAACAAAAACCAGCTATCTGCTTTAAAATAGACACTCCTAAAAATAAAGAGGACTTAACAAGTGAGGAAAATTCAAAGTGAAAGACAGAAAATGATATCCCGTATCAATTAAACGATAAGCAGCAAATAGGCAGAGCTCTCCATTAAGAAGGCTGGAGTTGACTTAGCATCACAGGGCACTGGTGGCCTGGACAAGGACAGCTCCAGTGTGCTGAGGAGCCAAGGTCAGGCAGCACTGCCTTGACAGCTCAGGAGGGCAGGGAAGGCAAAGGAGGCAGCTTGGGGGAGACGGGGGAGGAACAGACTGTGTTCAGGGAGCAGTTACTTATTATTTATCATTTACTATATATTCCCAGAATAATCCAGAGGAGAGGATGATATACAAGCATTGTGTGTGGGTTGGGTGGGGGTGGGGCTGGGGGGGCTGTGGTGGTGGTGGAAACCGGTCCCGGGTCAGCAGTTAAGAAGGCAGGCTGAGGGAGCTGGAGAGATGGCTCAGAGGTTAAGAGCACTGACTACTCTTCCAGAGGTCCTGAGTTCAATTCCCAGCAACCACATGGTGGCTCACGGCCATCTGTAATGAGGTCTGGTGCCCTCTTCTGGCCTGCAGGCATACACATAGACAGAATATTATACATAATAAGTAAATAAATCTTTAAAAATTGTGCTGGAGAGATGGCTCAGAGGTTAAGAGCACTGGCTGCTCTTCCAAAGGTCCTGAGTTCAATTCCCAGCAACCACATGGTGGCTCACAACCATCTGTAATGAGGTCTGGTGCCCTCTTCTGGCCTGCAGGCATACACATAGACAGAATATTGTATATTTATTAATTAATTAATTTTTTAAAAAAAAAAAAAAAAAAAAAAAAGAAGGCAGGCTGAAGCTGAGATCCAGGACATTGGGGGAGCTATTAGCTGATAGCAGTAGAGAAGAAGGAAACACTTTCTATTTCATTTTATTTCTAATTTATTAATTTGTCATTACACAAACAGTACATGAATGCAGATTCGAAAACATCAACTATTACAGCTTAAGCTAACGCACGCCACCAAACTACTGTAAACAGCTTGGTTAGTACCCTTCCAAACCTTCTCTTTATTTATATTGTACACAGAAAGGTATTTGCAGAAGTACACTATACAGTATTGTGTATGGCATGTTTTTTTTAAACCATCTACAGTATCATGTGTATTACATGTATTCCCCCCCCCAAACTTATAACAAATTTAACATTGCATCCTAGACATCTACTGTCGGCACACATTGCTATTTCTTCACTCTGTCACGATACCTAGTATTTTAGAGCATCGAGCATATTCCATTATGTTGGTGGATTTTGATTTTTTTCCAATCGTACACTCTTTAACAAGCTGCCTTGTGAACACAGGTGTGTTTTGTAGGGCAGATATTAAAAAAAAAAAATGGAACCATTGGGTCACAGGGCATTTAAAACTTCAATTACCCACCTGCCTTTCAAAGTGCTGTGCAAACTCAAATGATGCCAGAGTCCCGTTTTTCCTCATGCGCCAGCTCTCAACCCTTACTGTCTAATGGTCACCAAACGGATCTGAGATAGTGTGCTTCATGTGCACGTTGCCTTGCCAAGACTGAGCAGCTCTTCGTGACTTGTAAAACTATTTGCTTTCGTGCCATTAGCAAGCCTCTGAGTTTCACAAAGCAGAAGACTCACTTCTAATGTAGCTGGCGTTTTTACTTTCTGTGAGAGAGCTGAGCTTGCCTTCTTTCTCAAAGGTTACAATCTCCGTACTGCCTGTCCGCTGAGCCGTCCTTGCCCCCCTCCATCTGAAACGTAAGGCTTACCATTTACCTAACAGACAGCCTTGTATTTAATCTCTGAATTCTCTGTTCTATTAGAGATTTATTTTTGCTATCGGGTACCTGAGTTATTAACTTCACTCACTGAATGACAGCTGGTTAAAACAGCCAAAAAAAAAAAAAAATGCATGTTACTTATGAGACAAGAGACAATATAATTCATGACTTGTAAATTCCAGCCATTAGGTTAAATTAGGCCCATCGTCTGCAAACTGAGAGCACTGAAAACATGTAAACTTCTCTCTCAGATGAGTTCCTTTTTAGGGGTGACTCCCAGGCTCAGTATAGGTGTGCAAAGTCTTTTTCTGGTCTCGTCTTCCAGGATTATTATTATTATTATTTGTTGCTAAAGCTTTTTGGTGATTTAGGATCTCCTGGCAATGGCAAAGGGTTTCACACGACACAGCACATTACTGATTTACAGAGCCTTTCAGCTAACAAAGGACACAAGGTCTATAAACTGTATTTATTCTGGAAAAGCAACATGGTACCTCAGCTTCTACTTTCTCATTGGGTGATGAGTTCTTGGGGGGCCCAGATCATCCCCTAAACAGCTTTCTGTTTTCCAACATTCAGTATGGGGTTAAGCACCTAAGTTGAGATAGAATCAATTTGCTTTCCAACGTTTCTATGAAATAAAAGTAAAAATAAAGCCCACATTATTTTCCCCAAACTTCGGCATGCATATTTGTTTATGTAAGATATGTATGTTTATCTTATCAAGAGATTTGCAAATTTTCTTTCTCAGTGAGCTAGAACTAGACGCCGGCCTAGTATCACATGCGCCGCGTGTGGGAGATGCTCCCTTGTCTGCTGTCTTCTTCAGGTTTATCTAGCTACAGAAGCACGGACTGCCAGTGAAGCAAGAGTAGAAACTGATCTGGAAGACGGTTTGGGATTGTGGTGGGCAAGAGCACTTTGCAATTGTTTTACGGGAATAATGAAAGCATGCGGACAGTCGGAACTACAAGTGACCTCAACTTTCATTATAGAGAAGCTGAAGGGGGTCATTTGGCTCGTCTTAAACGTCAATCATTTTTCTAAAGTTAGCACACCTCCTTTCCTTCCTTCTTTCAGAGGAACATTATGGCTTCTGTGGGCAGGTCCTGGTCAGTAAACACAGGGACTCTGGATCCAGGACACTAGGTGGTCAGAAAACATGCAAACTGCCTACTTTATCAGTTCCCCTGATAAGAAAACTAAAGTTCACCCACTATCCAATCATGTTGAACAGATTTAGTGTCCAAGTGGACTGTGCCAATGAGAAATAACAGCTTATCTTGCCATCACCAATCACCAATTCTAAAAGACAGCCTTTTTTTTTTTTTTTGACAATAAAACATAGAGGAAAGAAAAAGTACAGGTCTGTGAACTTTACATTGCTTTCTATAGTACTTTTTAAAAGCAATTTCTACATTTGAACATGGCCGACCAATGATAGCCCACAAAGGGCACACTTGTATCATCCTTCACTTAACCAGCGAAGACGTGCATTGGAAGAGATTTAGATGGAGAAATTTGTAACCTGGTATGGGAATACGAGACAGAGATGTACCTTGGAATGTCAGCTTGCCAACTGGTGCAAGTAAACACCAGAAGTGATTAGCATTAGAAAACAGAAACATGAATGACTAGGGGGCTTACAGCAGGGAGCGGGAAAACCGGGTGTGGGGGAGAAGGCTGTGGGTCTGACCTATGTAGAACATGAAAGGCAGAGCTAAGGAAAACCTATCCTGGCGTGTCTGTACCTGCACCAGAGTCAGAACTCATACTACCTCTTCAGGGAGCAAGAGGCAGTAGAACTATGGTGATCCCACTCACCGGAGTATTTGTTTACCACTGGGCTGAATTTACAGAGGCACAGAGTGACCAAATTCCTGTCTGCCTCACTTTTCTGTCAGATTCTCACAATTCCTTCAACGGGAAGCAAAGACATTGTTAGTTTTGCAGAGATGCGTGGCTCCTGGACATAAGGCGGACAAACTTTCAAGTATTGGCTGAGGTGTTGCTTCCTCAGAGAAACAAAAGAGAACTAAGTGCCGATACTGGGAGTGGAATATTCATAGGAAAGGGGTGGAGGAATTTTCAGCTTCAATAAACGTCGGATAACTTGCCCACAGAATGCTCTCATTTTCCGGGTCATTTTTTCTCAACTATCTGTCCCTAGTTCCCACCAGCCACTCTACCACTGGACTGAACTGAGCACACCCCACTAGCCACCATCCAAGCAGTTGTGCTTGTCAATAGTTTCAAACTACCAACATCGACGGGGCAATTGTTTGTCTCTCCCATAAATCCTGTGCTTTTTAGGGGCCCTGTTTATGTTCTCGGAGCTTTCTGCAGGCTTTTCTTGGGTTTGGAATGCCCCTCTTCCTCTTGGGACCTTCAAGACTCAGGTGCCACATTTCAGGAAAGCCCTGAGCAAAGCAACCCATCCTTGACTGTTGTCAATTTCTCGAATCATTGTATTGGTTGGTTTGTGTAGTCTCAGTTGTGAATTCTGAGGACAGGGTTTTTCCCTTTAACAGAAATCTCTGAAGAGAATTTAAACGTATCTATCATAAAGGACCTGTCACCAGGGCCAAACAGCTTCATCTAACAGTTAAGAAAGCCGAGTGCTTTAGTTCTCCAACTCTTCACACATTTTTGTTTGGTTGGATGCATTTTAAGATTACATCAAAACTACTTAAAAATAATTTTCTTTGTGCAAAGTTAGGTTCCAATTGTACGTGTGCACCGTCGTATCAGAAAACTAAGCCAACATCCAGTTTCTGTAGCAGCACCTGTTCTGTGTGCTGAGACTGGAAAAGCTAAAGGTGGATGATAGTCCTCTAAGACTTGCCCCTACACTGGAATTTCAACTAGCTGATATTCTATGTATTTGGAGACTCTAACCCCAACAGAGCTCTAAATGAAGATCCTAAACAAACCAATTAGGGAGAAATTCAAATTCAATTATTTCCTAACAAAAGTGCAATACCCTGCCCACCTTTTGTTCCTGACTCTGGAGTTCAATGTGCCTCCTGGAAAAGGGAACAGATTTAGATGTAAACTTCACTGATAATCTTAAGTAGGGGGCAGAGTAGGTGATCAATAAAACTTTTGAGTTCTAAGGGAAGGAGTGAACACACAGGACAGGCACACACTTGCGTTTTTTGGACACTGCACCTTGAGTTAAGCATCATGCCACTGAGCTAGCTTATTCATATTATATTAACGCTCTTAAAAGACATTGCCAAATTTCATCCTGGAGGACACAGGAAAGCCCACCTCACAAACTACATTAACTCCTGCTATTTAAAAGATGACACAACTGATTACATTTCTTAGTTTACTAGAGATTAAGCCTTTTGGAACCAATTTTGTTTTTTGTTAACTATTTTCTAAGACCCCCCCCCCCTTAAAGAATAGGAGTACTGGCAACTGTTGTTGCCATTTTAAACCATAAAATATTAATCATTTCCTTGGTGACTACTATTACATTTTGTTTATAAAATGCTTTTCTATCCCTAGAATAAAAACTCACTTCTTAGCTTCACAAAAATCACACTAAATTTCTTCCTTTTTCTGTGCTAGGCATCAGAGATCTTGTGCATTCTTAGGCAGCAGTCTGCCATTTATCTGCCTCTTCCTGCAACCTTTTCTAGCTCTTCTTTGTATGAGGTACCTCACTGTTAGCACTGGAAGGGCACCAAGGTAATCTTAGGGCTCACATTCCAACAGCAGGTTCACACCCTATCGTGCCCATGGTGGCTCGATTAGAATCTCACTCTGCATCCTTAGTTAGTACATACTCAAGTCTACATACTTATCTAGTTCTTTCTCTCAAGTATTTCTAATGTTACTAATTAACATGAAAAATTTGCTTACTGAGCATTATTTCCCATAGCACTAGAATATAAAATATTTGGTAATTTCATGTGTTTCGATTTTATGACTTTCATTTGAGGCTAGAATGACTCAAATAGATAAAGAACATTTAACCTCTTCTAACATGGAGACCTAACTACTGTTTCTCATTAAGACTGAATTAGTGGGCCACCCATATAGGACATGTTAATTTCTACAGGCACCTTTCTGAATTCAAGTAAAAGTTTTGGTAGACGAGGATTTCCTATTTATATTGTTAACATAATATGAATATTGAGTACAAATATTGCTCACCATTCTTGTGTTCTTTAAATTATTTTACTTTGAAAATTTAAGAACTATCATTGTCATTAATAACATCATGGGTTTTCATTTAAGGAATTATTTTAAACTGTGAAAATACAAATCTAGTCAAATTCTGAACACATATAGAGCCAAATATTTGACCAAAACTGCAGTTTAATTTCAGAAAATGTGTTAAAATATATATTTTTACATCAATTTCTGACATACACTTAATGTGTTAGTATACACAAAATGCTTTTTCTTGAAACTGTATTTATGAAATGTACATTTTAATTTAAATACTCAGTATACACTGCACTTAATCTGCATGTTGCATTTATTAAATACATTAAAATCTGCAATGTAACAAAACGTTTTCTGCATATGAAATTCAAAACACCATTTTAAATGAACAAAAGATGGCTCACTTCATTTTTGTTTTTGTACAACTGGTGCATTGTACGCTAGCTCAGCTCCACCATACGACCTGCTCGCTCTTTTTATTTGACATTGTTCACAGACTAGTACACAGTACAATAAGAGTGCTGGATAAAACATGAGGTACGAAAGTGGTTCAAAGATTACAGGCCATGCAGATCATGCTAGACAGCAAAGAAAATTGTGACCAAGAAAACACTAAATAAAAATACATAAAGAATGTGCATTATAAAACAAAACAAAACTCCATTACACAGCTTTGCTTCTTTGGTTACAAAGTAGGTTGAACAATTTCACAGCTTTTTTATTCCCACCCAAAAAAAAAAAAAAAAAAAAAAAGTCATACGAAATGTTGAAAAGCAGAGGAATCATGGCAATTTCTATTAGAAAGTAGAAACAAATGAACAAAGTTTTCTTCATGAAAATAGCCCAATTATTTATTATATCACAATAACTGGTGACTACCTGTACAGGTGCACTGTGTTTTTCACACTTACACTATACAAAATTTACATTCAAGCTGGATCTTCACTATTGAAAATAAATACCAACGGTAAATTGCCATTAGTGTTAGAAATGTGCCAGGATTCTTTTGTTCAATTATTGCCTAAACATTTTATTAATTAAATGTAATCCTGTCTTTCAATTCCTTTACTGATACTTATAATTATCCAAAAAATTAAAAAAGTTCTGTGACATTGTTCATGTACATTATGAAAATAGCAGCCCTGTAATAAATAAAACATAAAATAAATGAAAACTTACGTAGGCAAATGTTACTGATATTGAAAGAAAAGTGGCTCTTTAGATGAACTGTTATTTATAATGTGACAGGAAGGCTCAAGGTAAACCCACGGGTGATAAGGAACATGGGAGAGCCACCGAAACTTCTAAAGATCCCACTCATGAGCACATGTAGAATGCAGACTCTGCTTGCTTTAATAAACCCCATCTATTATTCTCCTCATGTCCTGATGACACAGAAGCGGACATCAACAGTGCTGCATGGCATCTTAGAGAGGGAAAGCTCCTGTAGAACGATTGTCTAATACTGAAAAGGCCAAGCACACAGCCGAAGCAATGGCTACTTGCTTTCTATAAAGTGGAAAGAACACCAGTGGCACACAAGGAAAGATTGCTTTCAGTTTTTCCTTAATGAGGCTTAAGAAAGCTTTATGCTGAGGAGACATTCGGCTGCTGTGGAGGTTGCGTTGGCTGAGGAGGCTGTGCTATCATTGCTTGTTGTTGAGAAGTGCTACCAGGATTGGCCTGTTGGGCTGGGAGTTGGGACAACTGATCATTGTTTGAAAGAGATTTTAACAGTGCATTTTCTCGTTCAAGTAAAGAGTTTCTTTCCACTAATTCTTTTATTTGCTCCTTTAGAACTTCCACTTCTTCTCTTACTGCATACATCAAATGGCTTTTCACCAGATCCTGTGGGGAAAAAAAAATTAGGAATGTCAAAGAGTTATGAGAAACAAGAAGCTACTTAGTTCTAGATTGTCTGGGTGCCTTACAAACACTAAGTGCTTTATACATTTTGTTTTTTAAAAGCACATTCCTCCTCATGCTTTTAATGTTTCTGCTATATCCTGACTGGGCCTAGGGAAGATGGGGTAGAAGAAGTCTCTTTTCCAACTAGTATAGGAACTGCTCCTTCCTCCCAGAGTTTAGAATGAGCATTTTAAGATGCTGGATAGAGACAACAGAGGAGAGTACTATTCCTGGAAAGCTGCTTGCTAATAAACTAGCCACAGGGCTATATTATAGAGACGGCAGTGCCACAGAGCCCCCACTTTAAATGGGCCAAAGGCTGATGCTTTTCAGATGAACACACACTGTACTGAATTATGTATGCTCCTGTTCCACAGTGACACAGAACATATGATGTGATCAGACAGAAGAACTATGTACTCAATCAGTACATGCGAACTAGACATTTTCAATGTTCTAGCAACTTCTAAATCTTGCTATCAAGAAGGTAATTTTTGGCTTAAAGAAAATAGGTTTCTGTTATCTGGACCTGAGATACTCTGAACCTCAGTCTGCGCAACCGTGAAATGAGAGGAGAGCTGTGAACCTACTTACCATTGCTTGTTCTATTTTGTTGTCAATGGCTACAACACCGCCCCCAGACGCACTGGAAGAAATTAGAATATTTCATTAAATTACCCTTAAAAATTTAACCATCCTTCCAACTCTTAAAATAACACAAAAGACATTTGTGTTTTACCCAATACCAAATGTGATAATTGAAAAATAACTTATTAAGTCTTTTCTTGCAGTTCAGTACTCAGGGGTTTAACTTTTCTACGTGAGGGTTTGGTATATGGCTGACTTTTAAAAACATTTATCATTTGTTTATGGTATACATCTGACACTTTAAAACTCTCAATGTTAATTACGAGTTTTCTCTTTGCTGGTCTTAAGACATTAAAATTCAGATGAAGAATTTTTTCTATTAATTTTATATTTTAACACCTGTTTTTTAAGAGTGTAGGAGGGCTTCTAAAAAGGATTCTGAGGATTTTAGAAGGGCTGGTTAAAATGGAACTCAACATTCTGGTAGACCTATGTATGTGCTTTGATTATAGGTTACTGGAGGCGTATGTTTTTCCTGAGAATAATTCAAAGTTGTCTAACTACTAAGTATACACCACAAGTTCAAATACTACCTGGCATTTATATAATGACACAGAAGATTAAATAATTGTTCTTTATGGTTTATATTCATCAATTTTTTAAGTAGTAAAAGTAGCAAGAATCTATATACTCTTGTTTTTATTTTAACAGATTTTTGAAAGACAGAAACAGTTTTCGTTTTAAACTAGTAAAAGAAAGTCTCGTTTTTCCTTGAATCAACACTAAAAAGGTCTTTAAAAATAATTTATGAATAAAACATTACTAAGTACTATTTACAGAGTATATTATACCCAAGATTTTGGTATTTATAGTAAGTGAAGACTACTTTACTTTGAGTGGTATGGGCTGTTAGTATTATGCCAGGTTGAAGATCAGAAAACACTCTTTTCCATGGAGTTGTGTCTTTTAGATTATAATCCACATAGGTCTGGCTATCGTGCCAGGTTCTGCTACTCACTCACTCACTCACTCACTCACTCACTCACTCACTCAGTTAATGTTCCCACACCTGTAAAATGAATGGGTGTCTAAGTTGCACTGACTTGCAACCAGTGTACAGAAAATGCTCAATGTGAACTGAGCACTAACAATGTTGGTCATAGTGTTCTATTTAACTATTTGCTGCTGCTAAGATGAAAGGGCTCTGTAGACTTGAGACCTCAAAACTGTCTATAAACTGGGGTTTCAGTTCCTGGGGAGATATATACAAAGTAAGATTACGTGTAACTAAATTACCGACCAACTGTATGTATACACACACACACAGAAATATAATACACATATATACATATATATACACACATATGGGGATATATATAATCTATAGGCTTTAGTGTAAAATAAAAATAAAAAAACATCATCACAAATATTACTTCTACCAAGAAGGAGTTACTTTCAGTCATTTCATGGTGTGAATACATTCTATTCTTTTGATACACATGGTTTAAATAAAGTACTTTAAAGCGTTAACTATAATACCAGTTTTATACATTGACAGTTTTAAAATTACAGAGTTTTTTACTTCCTTTTCTTGTTAATTAAAATCAGTCAATAAGTTTCCAAGTTATTACTATAGTTAAGGACTACTGAGAATGCTACACCTTGAATGCTGACTTAACAAACCCCTGTCTGGACTCTGAGCTCTGCAGAAACAGAAGATAATGGATTTTCAAGCAATAGAAGGATCATGCTGAGGAAAAGTATTCTCTCAGGTATTAACATTTCAATTCTGTTGTGCATAGTACTCTAATAGATAAGTCATAGACACAATCACCACTATTTCAATAATATTCAAAATCCAACACCAATTATAATATTCTCAAGCTAGTACGCAGTCATCTGGAGGAAAGTAAAAACAGATTGCTGGGCTCTAACTGGGACTTCTAACAAGTGCCCAGAAAATGCTGATTCTCTGTTGCCTGACCTGTTTGAGACCCACTGGCTTACAGTGGATGAGAATTACAGGAGAAAGTAAAAAAACAAAACAAAACCCAAACCCACAATCAAAACCCTAATTCTATTTTTTTAAATACAGGATATATCAAAATGTCCCCTGGCTGGCCTAAAACTATGTGGACCAGGGCTGGCCTCCTGCTCTCCAGTGGTGCTATTCTTCATGACTTTGACCTTTGATGGATAGTTTTTCATCCTTTTTTTAAAAAAATGTATTTGGTCTTATGTAATATTTGTAATCTGTAACATTTTAGTTTTTTTTTTTTTTTCCAGGTTTCCTTGGCTTTTCAGAAACTGCTCCCCCACATGGAGATATCTGTAGTTCGAAATAATGTGGCTTAAACTTGTCCTTTAAGGCCCTCAGGGCCATCTCTTTTGTGGTGTCTTTTGCTGTCCTAGAGTAAAGTCAATTATTCTATCCCCACTTTGGTCCTGGAATATGCATACTTTTAATTTTAGATAGTGTAGAAGGTACCAGAACAATACAGAAAATTCTAGTTCCTCAATATATTCACTGTGAGTCCTGGGAAATTAGTTTCTATACCTTATTTAATTTTTTCACCTCAAATAAGCATTGTATGTTCTAATCCTCTGAGGAGTAAATGAGTTTAAATACTATCTGGCATAGCTCCTGGCACAATGAATGATCAATACAAGGTAGTGATTATTATTATTTTTTTTTTTTGGTTTTTCGAGACAGGGTTTCTCTGTAGCTTTTAGTGCCTGTCCCGGAACTAACTCTTGTAGACCAGGCTGGCCTCGAACTCCCAGAGATCCACCTGCCTCTGCCTCCTGAGTGCTGGGATTAAAGGCGTGCGCCACCACCGCCCGGCGGTAGTGATTATTTTTACTATTCTATTAATATGGTTGATTCTATTAGATTAAGCTTATTGAGGAAGTAACAATGCCTAATACATAAAAGCTCAAATACATTCTGACAGTCATTAAAGATGAAAGTAATCTGATTTCAAAAACTAATGGCTTGTGTTAGGAAACCATTAAAATTCTTTGAATTTAGAGAAACTAGTTTTCAAAGTGAAGTTCCTTTTAACCAGATGCAGCAACACTACCTGAGAACTTG
>NW_026068061.1:2764547-2806015 GCF_014885135.2 Alexandromys fortis | reverse complement strand
TCACAACCATCTGTAATGAGGTCTGGTGCCCTCTTCTGGCCTGCAGATATACACACAGACAGAATATTGTATACATAATAAATAAATAAATATTTAAAAAAAAAGAAATCTGAAGGACTCTGAGCCCAATAGAAGAACAGAAAAATTCACACTGACAGCTTACACAGTATTTAAAAAGGCCTGTCTGGTCCACACAGTGAGGTTTTGTCCCCCAAGCAAAACAAATTAAATCACAAAACCCCCAAAACAGAAGTTATGGGAAAAAACTAATATTTAATAAAAATACAAATTAGAACTATAAAATAGTAACATTTTTCATTCAAACTCTCCACCTAGTTTTTTAATTTATTCATTCTTTGAAGTGGCAATCTTATATCTGAGAATTTGTCTCTCATGTACACACTCACAGAATACCATATTTACAAGGCTACTAATTATAGCATCCTTTTATTTAAATTTTTGAGATTTTATTTATTTCTATCTTATGTGTATGGGTATTTTGTCTGAATATATGTCTGTGCCCCACATCAGTGCAGAACCTATGGAGGCCCTAAGATGGTAACAGATCCCTGGAACTGGAGTTACAGACGTGGGCTGCCATGTGGGTTCTGGGAATCAAACCAAGGTTCTCTGGAAGACAGCAAGTGCTCTTAATCATTGAGCCGCCTCTCCAGACACTCCAGCACTGTTTTAACAGCATGGCGATCTACTTAACAGAATGGCATGCGTGTCTAAAAAACCCAACATGAGTTTTTCTCACAGCATAGCCATTCATGTAACCGAACAGTACACATCTCTGGGGTGGGGGTGCCCTTTGTATTTACTGAGGAGAGGACAATGTTCAGAACATCTTTAAAACTAAAGACACATTGTGTTCACAATATATCATCACTTGCACAAAGTAATATATCTTGTATCTGCTTTTGTATGTGTGTACAAAGAAATCAAACACAAACTAAGAAGGTGACCAGAAGGTAGGTAGGCAAACAGAAAACAGAGATAGAGGGCTAGTTTCACTACATGTTGGAGAATATAGGACAAACACATTCCCATATGACTTAAGAATTTATTTCCCTGTGCAGCATAAACTCAAGGCATGAGCCCATTGCTGCAGGAAAACTAGGGGGAACGAGAAAAGGGGAGAAAAGGAGGTGCTGACTTCACCGTCTCTAGGGATTATTTCATTCACAAAATAAGGCTTTTCTTTTTTACTTTTCCACTTAAAAAAAAAAAGTGTGTGTGTGTGTACATGCCATGACGCCTATATGCCAGTCAGAGGATAACTTGAGAAAGTAGGTTCCCTCCTTCTGCCATGTGGTTACCAGGGACTGAACTTAGGTTCTTATATTTGGCAGCAACACCCTTATCTGCTGAGCCATTGCTACCCTGCTGACTGAAAATCAGGATTTAAAATTTTAGTTATTAGTATTCTGTGTGAGTGCAGACACATGTGCCAAAAATGCACATGGAGGCAAGAGACAACTTCTGAGGGTATCTTCCCACTGAGTAGGTTATAAGAGACAACTTCTGAGGATATCTTCCCACTGAGTAGGTTATAAGAGACAACTTCTGAGGATATCTTCCCACTGAGTAGGTTATACGGGATGGAACTGAAGGGATAGCAAACACTTATACCACTGAGCCATCTTGTTGGTCCAGAATACAGCATTTTATTAAATATATGAGATAGAACTTACTGTGATTTGCAAATTTAGGACCTTAGTTTAGGGAGGATCGAACCTGTTTAAGAATACTGTTGCTGTTAGCGCTGTCTGTTCAGTCTACCAACTTACACAATGAAAATACAAGAGCTCAACTGTGAAGAAGAGAAAACCAGGACAAACAGTATCTTCCTTCTCTGTACCCTTCTCTATTTCTCAATATATCCATATATGATACTGGGGCGGGGGTGTATCAGTAAAATTCTGACACAGGAGTTGATTCTGCTCTAGCCCAGTAGGCGGAAGGGCAGAATCAACTCCTACAAATTGTTCTCTGATCTCCACAGGTGTACCATCGCATATGTGTAACCACATACAAAGTAAACAAACTAGAAGAACTATTTTTTCTATAAAAATGCTGAAAATATAGTATATGTGAATTTTGCCTGAAAAAAGTGAAGATGGATACAAAGTAAAACTTGAGTAGTAACTGTATTCAAATCAGTGAAAAGCGTCAATATCTTATTACTTGAAGGTAAATAATTTAATTTTACAAGAACACGGGCTGTCTCCTCAAGATGAGTGATGTTATTCACAGACTTACTCTCCAACCCCATTTCTTTTCTTTCCACATACAGCTGAGGATGGCTTTGAATTCCCAATCCTCCTGCCTCCACTTCCTAGGTGCTGGGATTACACGGCACACATCATCGTCCAGGCACTAAGCTCGGACTTCCGGCAAGTACTCCACCAACTGCACGACTTTCCAAGTCTCACTTGCTTCTCATCCTACTAACGTCAGCTAAGATGGGTAAGAATCAATTCTATCAAACTATCAAGAAAGACAGTTTCTTCCTTCTGAGTCAGACTAAAACAAAAAAGGGTGTGAGAAAGGGGTAGGAGAAGAGTGGCATTTTCACTAATGCTGCAGTGCTTACATTTAAAAAAGGTTTTCTTGAAAGAGATTTCATTTTACTGTTTGCATTGCAGCAAGTAGATAATCAGATAAAATACTACTGAGAAGTGAACAATACACACCATGGGGCTTAAACCTAAAGAAAAAAGCTGACACTATAGTGCTGAGTACTTAAAATTATTTCCTGGAGATGGGAAAGAGCATATGACTGACAATTGTCCACACTTACTGGTACCTAGCAGTGAAAAAGGATAGAGGATTAAAAAGGATTTAAATCTTCCAACAGTCTGTAACATCAGATAAAACGTCAAATAATCGAATTATGCTAAAAAGGAATCGATTAGAGAGCAGTTCTATACATCCACATTCTAAATTCTAAAAAACTATAGTTTACTGGGATAGAAGCTGGCGATCAGCTGGCGTCTAAGAATATCAGTAAACCTTAAAAGCAAAAATCAAACAAAACCTATATAGTTCAATATTTATCTTAAAAGATTTTCCATTTCCTCGAAGTTACAAATTTTAATTAAAAATGCCATAAGTCTAATAATAAAAATGTTTATATGTCAGAAATACCTAAGGAGTTAAAAAGATATCAGCTAAGTCAGGAAAGGAAAAAAAAAACCTTCAGAATCAGGCATTTTAGAGTAGAGAAGAATGCTCATTTTGTAGGTTAACAACATTTCTTCCCCCTTAGGTGGAAAAGGTAGCACACATTTTCCCATGACTTAAGGTTTGTGAGCAGTTTTTACGGTATAAATCTGTAAAATTAATACAACCCAAGAATAAACATGGCAGAAAAGAGTGTCTATAGAAACAAAAACACAAATGTTCATTAAGATTTGTGCTCCATTTTAGAAACCATGGGCAAAATAAATTTTCAATCAGTAATGGAGAATAAAAATAATTTTCTGGAAATAGCTATTTCATCCAATATTAACTTGGAAATTCTCAACAATAACAAAAGATGCCTTCTTCTCCCCTCCTCCCCCCACAAAAAAACCCAACAACCCTGGCCTACTAATGGAAGCCCTTTGCATTTATTTCAAATGTTTGTTTTGTGCTTGTAGTAGTGGGTGCTAGGCTAGCTTTGAGCTCTTTTATGTTCAAGCTGAGGTCAAAAGGACAACTTGTGGGCAGTGATTCTCTCCTACTACGTAATTGTGGGATACAGAACTTAGGTCATTTGGCTTGGCCTTTACTTAAAGAAAGAGCCTCTCACCATCCCAGCCTTGAATCTTTACATATTTACATATTGAAAGTTTACATATTTAATTTTATGTGTATGTGTGTGTTCTGCCTACATATATGTCTATGTATCACATGCATGCAGTGCCCAAGGACGCTAGAGCAGGGTACCAGGTCTCTTGGAGCCAGAGTTAGAGTTGGTTGTAAGCCACCATGTGGGTGCTGGCATTGGAAACCTAGTCTTCTGGAAGGGTAACCACTGTTCTTTACCAGTGTGCTCTCTCTCCAGCCCCAGCCTTGAATTCTCGTGGTTCTCCCATTTCCACTTCTAGAGTGCTGAGATTATGGCAATGAACCACCGTATGTAGTCCTTATGTTTCTTCCTTACCCCATTTCAAATATCTGTCCAAATTTTAAATTGGAAATCTTTAATTTCATTACCCTCTACGGTTTCTCAGGATTTCCTTACTTGAAATTTTTTCCTTGCCTGGCAAGTGCTCTTCTCCAGCACCTTACTATTTGAGTACTTCTGTGGTAATTCTATTGTTCTTTTTTTTGAACTCAGGCTCAAACTTTCTCTTCTGACGTAGGATTCCCTTCTGTAATCTGTGATTACCACTGATTAATAAAGAAACTGCTTTGGACCTATAACAAGACAGAACTTAGCTAGGTGGGGAAAACTAAACTGAATGCTGAAAGAAAGAAGGGCAGAGTCAAGAGAAGCCATTGAGCCACGGCCAGAGACAAATATGCTGAAACATTGCCGGTAGGCCATAAGCCTCGTGGTAAAATATAAAATAATGGAGATGGGTTAATTCTAGATGTAAGAGCTAGCTAACAATACGCTTAAGTAACTGGCCAAGCAGTGATTTAATTAATACAGTTTTTGTGTGGTTACTTCGGGAGTCTGGGCAGCCGGGAAACAAACAAGTGGCACCACACTCCTCTATAAAGATGCCTCTAACCTTAACAGTTAGTATACTTGAATCCTGTGTCATTTGCTATGCTGGTTCTAAGGCCTCTTTTTCTATGCATTAAATTTTACAACACTTCCCAAACTGTTTCCTACATAACTTTCTTTATAGTAATTCTTCCTAGACAGTGGACATTGACAATGCTACCATTTTATATATAAAACAAATGAATGTAAAAATAGCTCTTAATCTCATTCCTCATTTTTAATTTGAAGATAAATACTTGCCATGTTCTTTTAAAAACTGTGTTTTCTTTTTATAAACATGCATAAAAAACACTCATATACACAATATCAAAATAAGTAAATCTTAAAAGGGGGGGCTGGAGAGATGGCTCAGTGGTTAAAAGCACTTGCCGCTCTTGCAGAGGACCCAGGTTTGATTCCCAGCATCCACATGGCAGCTCACAACTGTCTGTAACTCTGGTCCCAGGGGAGTCAATGTCTTCTGATCTCCATAGTCATCAGGCCTGCATGTGGTGCACATACAGACATGAAGGCAAAACATCCATACATATAACAAGTAAATACATAATACATATAAAGTATATATACATATAAAGCATATTTATATACAAATTATATATGTATATATACATATGTATATATTTTATTATATTTAAAACACACATATGTATGTTTTAAAAAATTACATTGACTTGCTTATTCTGTGCCTGTATGGAGAGCACAAGGTACATGATCAAGGTGAAAAGACAACTTTCAGGAGTCAGTTTTCTCTTTCTACAACAAAGGCCCAGGGATTGAGTTCAGGTTATCAGACTTGTCAATAAGGACTTTACAAACCACTAAGCCATCTAGGCAGGCCTATCTTATGTTCTTACAGTCAAGTATCTAATATATAAATTTAGATACTCCAAATCCACTGGAATAACAAAAGTTATAAATCCTGAACAAACTTCACTTCTTATTTTCTATAAGGCCTCACCCCAGCATTTATATCTTTCTAGATAACACATACTCTGTCTTTTCTATACCAAGGATGCCAGACAATGAACACTGGCTAGAAGAAAGGTTTGGCAGCATTAGATGGTAGCAGGATTATTAGATAGGGAATTAGTAAATACAGTGTAACTTGACTTCATTCACATCATGTCATTTATCCTTTGGCAACTATATATTCTCTTATCATATATATATATATTCCTTCATCAAATGGTTTCAGAGTTTTATGAAATAGTATAACCATGTAAATATTCTTTACCTCTCTGTATAGGAATTGGTAATTGAATGGTAGAAAAGAAGTTAAAAAAAGAGAGAAGCAGATAGCAGGATATATACAAGTATGAAACAGTGCTGTGTATTTCAGATTAAAGAGTTTTCACAAGTGAAGCAGTGAGACTATGAGAGATCAAACAGATAAAAAGGGAAAGGGACTCAAGTGTGAAGAGAAATAAAGGATGACAAGGCCTAAGACAACCAAAAATTGGACAATGGTAGTGTGTCATGATAAAGGCAACTGGATTTGTAGGGAAGGTAGGGAAGGGGGTAGTCTAGGCTTCATCTGAAATGTGGATCCTGGAAGAGAGATACAGAAAGAAGACTACAGGGATTAGGCATACAGAACTCCAGAGGAGCCTCAGGTCGAGAGCTCTAGGTCTGAGAGCTTTAAGAACGTGGTAGCTAGCTCAACCTGTGGGAGAAAATAAGCAAACTTAAAGTTAAGTCAAAATGGCAAATACACTGTAGAAGACATAAAAAGTTATGGAATAAGATGGGCATGGGAAAGCAAATATAGTTCTTAGGAATACTACATATTCAATAGCTTCAAACTATCTCCTCTTTCTCAAGAACCTAACATGCTGTTTCTTTCAGCTAAACAGCCATTTCTGAATAAATCCCCTCAATCCCATTTTTACAACCAGGCTTGACCAAAATGAAAATGAGACTATTTCTTTGTAAACTAAACTAAACTAAACTATAATTTAAGTAATAGTGAAGAGTACATAATTCTTATCTATTATAAAGTTATTATTTTCATTTATGCCCACTTCTTGACAGAAAAGAGGTATTTAAGGCCACTTTCTAGAAAAACCCTAACTCTATAGACAATACATATAACAAAATATAACGAATACACAACTAAAACATTTATTCTTAGGTTACTCAGTTTTCCTTACTACTTTATGTCTCTTCATTCTTCATAATCTACTCACAAAGTCCAGGGCAGTAATAAATAAATAAAATGAAGGTTGCCAAGGGATTGTTTCAACTGGGTTAAACCGAGAATAAGAGAATACCTTGAGGTTTCTGAATATGTAATTGCTTGATTCCTGTTTGAACAACATCAAACCCAGTCACTATTCCCTAAGGAAATGAACAGTATTCATTACTGGGGGAAAGTATCTGCTCTCTGTTTTGCTTAGGATTTCTTCATGTAGCCCTTCAAACTTGCAACCCTACCTTCTGCCTTGTAGTGTGATGATATCTGGTATGTAATCACACACTGTGCTCTTTATTTGGCCTTTAATAAATCAATCAATGTTTTACAGTTGAGATGTTTAAAAATTACATAGACAACCCTGAGCAGACAAACACCTTTAACAAAATTAAAGATAGCACAGTTTAGGCCATCATTTCACTACTACTAAAGTCCCCTTTGCCCTCTACTTCATGGTAGGGTAGCCATTATGGGAATGGAGGTAAAACAGCTTATCTATCCTCTGTTGTCTAAGTACAACACTGAATTCACAAAGAGTATTTGTTTTCAAGAGCACAGACTTTTGAGTTAGAAAAGTTTTTATTTATATATTAAGGTAGAATCTTGCTACATAACCTAGATTAACTTCAAACTCAGGATCCTTCTGTCTCAGCCTCCAGTTGTTTTTAAATCTAAATTCTACCCACTCACTAGAGGGGTAGACCTTAGGGAGTTAACACACTATGACCAACCACATTTGTAAAGTGGGATCACAGCTGTACTGTTTTAAAGGCAGCCTGTCAAGGGGACTTATGATTAAAAACCCACATATTTCAATTAGTTCCTTCCACTGTTTCAAACACTTACTTTGTAAGGACAAGTTCAAGAAGACCATCATTTATTCAAAATGTAATTAAAAATTCAGTCAACTGTTAAGATTTCAAAAATATACAGTAGTAAAATTAACTTGAGATTGAAATTTATATTAAGGCTTATGAAGCAGTATTTATGTAGACTAAAATATGTAGATTGTTGGGAGTTTCACTGCATAAAATACAACTACTGTGGGAAAAAAATCACCAATGGCCACTGAAATATATCAGAATCAATTCAACATAAAGTTTGCAAAAAGTGTAACTAAAAAATAGCCTAGGCCTTCCTTTCAGTGTTACATGAAATACCAACAATAAATTACTAAAAGTTCAGTTTGAGCTGGCACTATTCTGAAGTTACCAGGATAAAGATGTAAGAAACTAGTCAGCTATTCAAACTCCTAGAATGACTCAAAGAATCTCAGAGGAACAGTTAAAAACAGGCAGATCTCAGGGAGCTTCTCTTCCTACTAAAGTTAGTACAAGTCAAGTCAATGATTGTAGCTCTTCATACTCTTTTTGGTTGTGAGCCTGACCTTTAATGGCATATCCTCTCTCTCTCTCTCTCTCTCTCTCTCTCTCTCTCTCTCTCTCTCTCTCTCTCTGATATATATCTGATATAATATTCTGTCTGTGTGTATGTCTACAGGCCAAAGAGGGCACCAGACCCCATTACAGAAGTTGTGAGCCACCATGTGGTTGCTGGGAGTTGAACTCAGGACCTTTGGAAGATCAGGCAATGTCTTAACCTCTGAGCCATCTCTCCAGCCCTGAAAATGTTCTTTACATTTGGTTTTATTCATTGAGAAAAGGATAGCAGTTTCTATGTGCTAGAGACAACTGCATGAGGGAAGTGTATGCCAGTGAAATTCAGCATTTCAAGGAAAACAAGACTGACTTTCAAAACTCCTAATCTTTCAGCTAAAATTTTGACAAAGACTTTTCACATTACAAGCAGATTCAGTGATCAATCTAGTGAAAACGAGTTGTATCATCATATTTCATAAATGCCCATCCATGAGTTCTCTCAACTGACCAATTCTTTTGATAATTCAACCAGAAATGAGTCCAAGAAGAAGTGAAAGAAACCAAAGGTTATTCTGAAGTGAGCAGAGCAAGGACAAAGATTTGAAGATTTAGTTAGATGAGATAAAGATGGTTCATAATGCCTTTAAAGATGTCTTGTAAACAAGACATGAGATTTGGGAGCATGAAGAAATTCCAACTCTTTATTCCTTTTTCATTAGTGGATCTAGGCACAAATAGCCTACGAAGTCCCCGAACCATCAACACAATCAGCAATTAAAAAGAAGACATCTTGTGATTTCTATTAAGCAGCACCTCCTCACCATTTCAGACTGATGTTTATGTTAGTAAGAACTTAAAGAATCATGAATTAAAGCCTATATTTATAAAACAGCTAAACAGACAATGTACCCTCTTCAGTATTTTGCATACAATCTGAAGTGCAGTTAATATTCTCTTAAATACGCTATGTGGTAGTAATCATCTTTTTGGTATCACCTATGCGATGCTGGTTTTGCATCCATGCAGAACTTAGGCACTTTGGGGCCATGGAAACTTCCACTGATATCCAAAGGAAGGACCTGAAAGCCAGACAACGTGTGGCAAGATTACAATCCCCGTGGTAAGCCCTTGAAAGGACAATTATGTGAAGCTGTGAGAGTCATCTTTAAGATGACACAGGGACTCCAGAAAGTCAGAGATGACAAAAACATGGGCTATTTGCCAAGGAAAGCCATAGGCAATGAACAGAGCCAGCCCAGTAGAGAGGTCATAAAGAAGGTGAGGCATAAATATATTCTAAAGGAACCCCAATAGTTTAAAGATAAGAGTTTCATATTTTGATTAGATTTCAAGTTGTTTATACACTTTTAATCATGACATTGAACAAAATTTGTCTTTGATCTGCAAATGTTAAATTTAACTGAAAAGTTAACAAACAGTTTCAACTTGAACTTGTTCTAAGCAGCATCATTTTGGATTAATTGTCTTCCCTCTCTCTTTCTATTTATTATTGTGGTGCTGCAGACTGAACCCCAAACTTTGTACATTTTATGCAATTAATATACCACCAACCTCTATCAATGGCTGCTATGTTTTGAGACAGGGTTTCATTGTCAAATCCTTGAACTCTTTAACCCTCCTGCCTCTACTTTGTGAGTGCAAGGATTAGAGGTGTGTATCACTATGCCTGGCTTTCTTCAGACACACAGAACTTTAAAATGTTTAATAGTTCTCTATATTTAAAATACAGACAAGAGGTTATAAAAGGTTTGTCGTTCAAAGAGATATAAAATCAAAACCAAGACGATTTTCAAAGCACACACAAGGGTTAAAGGTTTATGTACATAAAAGAAATTTTGTTTTATAAATGTTTAAAAAGTACAAATAAGAGGTTTTTCAATAGATTTTTTTACAACAAAGTAAAAAATTCACAAAGTGAGAAATTCTTTTGAAGCATTTAGTAGTTTTACTAGATTTGCCACTATCCTAGGAAATAAATGCAATTGGAGCTTTTAAAACACAGCCTCAGTGTTTGCTATTTATAAGATTTGATTATTGAAGGGTAAATTTCTTTTTTTTTTCCTTCGAGACAGGGCTTCTCTGTCTAAACTCTGGCTATCCTGGGGACTCATTCTCTAGACCAGGCTGGCCTCAAACCCATAGCTTGCCTATGTCCTCCAAGTGCTAGTATTAACGGTGTGTGGCACTACCGCCTGGCAAGGGTGACTTTCTTAATAATTTCATTTAATGGTATTCTAATAGGTACTAAGGCTTTAATGTTTCACATATTTTTTAAATTTAGCATGTTTGTGTACATGCACACACATGAAGGTACCATGGTGTGCACAGAGGACAATTTGTGGAAGTTGTTTCTCTTCTTCCACTTTTACATGGATCATGGGGATTGAACTCGGGCCACTGGGCATGGTGTCAAGCACCTTTGTCCACTAAACCACCTTGCAGGCTCAAGACTTTCTTTTTTTTTTTTTTTAAATTATAATACACATTTATTTTCTTAAGACCATAAACATTAAACTTGAACTGAATGTTTTCTAATGCAAAAATAATTTTAGACACTATGCAACTCACAACATGTATTAAACTTTATAGTTTAAATGATGATTTTGTAATAGAGAACATCACACTGCACTCAAGCTCAATGTGAATTCAATTTATACATTTATGTCTTTGGATAATATACACTTATCTGCTGAGTTATCTAGGGTAACTCTCCACACTGAATAAGAACCTATACATATTCTAGAAGCGCTAAACTTGACTCCTAGTGCCACCATTTAATGGTGTGATAGATTATTCCATCTCCCTATGCTTCAATTTTCTTCTCTGCAAAACAAGAAAATGTGATAGGCATGGTCATGCATACCTTTAATAATAGCATCCTGGAGGCAGAAAGGAGGAGAGTCTTTATGAGTTCAAGGCTACCCTGTCTACACACCAAGTTCTAGGACAATAAAAGCTATACAGTGAGGACTGCCTCAAACCAAACCTTAAAACAAAACAGCAAAAATCCCCATCGGGGTACTGATAGATGGTATCTATTTAACTATGACTTAGAAAAATTACATGAGATAATGTGCCAAGAACACTGAGTACAGTGCCTAACAGTAACAAAAACACAACTAGTTTGTAGAGAAATCTAATCAACACTTGAACAAAAATTGACAGCATGGGATCCCCACAGGGTTTCTGTGTCATCCTGGCTGTCCTGGAACTTGCTCTGTAAAATAGGCTGGCCTCGAACTCACAGAGATTCACCTGCCTCTGCCTCTCAAGTACTGGGATTAAAGGCATGTGTCACCAAATCCAGCAGTATGAGATTTTTTTTTTTTAAACTAAAGCACCTAGTTTGTTTGCTTGTTATTTTTCAAAGAGGGTCTTTCACTATGTAGTCCCAACTGTCCTGGAATTTGCTATATTAGACCGGGATGACCTCAACTTGGCCTCCAGAACGCTAGAATTAAAGGCATGAGCCACCAAGCTTGGCCAAAACTTTCATTATTGATACTATTCTTGAAGATCTGACAATTGCTCTTAACTTTTTATATAACACTGCAAACATAATTCTACCTCAAATTCCTCAATTCACAATTTTTGGAAGCTTCTAATTATTAAACAAACATTAGAGAAATTAGACATTTTTTGATTGAGTTATGCAGATTTGTTATAGGAAAATGAACAGGAAGTATATAAAATAATAAAAAAGAACTTGCTGGTTTATTTCTTTCCAGACTACTTTTGAAGTAGTAAAAAATTACTACTTTTGAAGGAATTTAAGTTTACAGAGAGGTTACAGAAAACCACACTAGAAACAGCAGAAGACGGAGTAGGTATGAATATGGATAAGAAGATAGTAGACAAAGACCTGTCTGCCGGAGGAAAAAGCTGAAACAGCTACAGTGGCTCAGCTGCTATCAACCCACACCTTTTAGTTTTCTTAGAAAGGAACTCCCGGTAGTTATTGACAGCTTTGTAGTATCTGTGTAACATACTTTAATAAGAACATTAATCCTATAATGATGTAATTATGGACATATAACTTAGCCCATACTTTTCTCATTTTCAAAATATAAATTTCAGATGAAAAATTGTAAGATCGTATCCTGAATTAAACTTACTGAGAGCCCACTTGATCAAAATACAGCTCTATAAAACAAATCAAAGAAGGTAAATAAAACAAATTGTTTTTCTAAGCAGAAAATTTTGAAAGAAATTAATTTTCAAGATATACAAAAATATAAACTGACATCTAATATACTGCTTTTATATTACACTGTCATTTTAAATATTCTCAACATAAAAACTAGGAAACATTTGGCTGTGTTTAGAAACAAAGATGGCCTTTATGAAGAAAGTAAAATCCTCCAAAGAAATAAATTAATTTAAACAATATTTTATTAAAAATGAATATATTCTTTTTTTTTAAGAAAAAGTATTTCCTGGAAAAATAGCTGCAAACTATTTTGGGCTTTTCACTACACTGTAAGCATCTATAACAGATGCAACAGAAATATTTAATGTTACTATCATACAGGATTTCACTTTCTTTTTTAAACTGATGTATTTATTAAATACTACTATAGAGACAGGGTCTTGAGCTTTGTGGGACTTTGAAATGATTACATAATCCAAGTATTTAAAATTCTAAGTTTCAACTTATATTTTATACTGTTAATTATACAACGTGCTCATTTTGTTCATATAGTCATCTCAATACAATAACATCAGGTATAGTACATAAAATCTAATCCATTAAGTCTTACCAATTTATGACCTGATGAGACACTCTTGTGGACAACACTCAGTCCTTAGAAGCTAGAATAACCCTCCAACCATTTGAGGGCATCACAACTTTTAAACTTTCGGCTTTCGATCATTATTATGTCACATTCCTCCTCCGATGCTGAATTCTAAAAGAAATTCTAGCAAAGAGTTTAAGTAAATAAGTGTTTTAATCAAATAGCCTTTAAAATCGTCTATAGCAAAGGTTTATGTTTTACCATGATTACACAACTGATATTTTTAGATGTAAAATAATTTGAAATATTTGATTTGGATTCTTAAAACTTAAAATTCCAACACGGACTTTTAGGCCACCAGAATATCTGTCAGTGAAGAGTCAAACAATAATGGAACCAATTAAAAGTTCAAGATCATGACCCAGAAATTCTGATTTAACACCATGCAACCTGATAGACAATTTTAACCCTACAGAATGACACTGAAATACTACTCTCTGGTTCATGTATGTCTCTAAACTCTAGCACAGGTGGCAGGACCATAAAACTCTGCATGGATCACTTCAGTGCTTATAATAGCATTCCACTTTTATTCTGACATCTGTCTGCCTATACTCCTCTCATCATTAAAGTAGACATGTTGGTAAGAACAAACTTTATCACATGCTTTAGGTACAGAAGTAGTATATCCTGAATGATTCAGCAGTGGTCCTGGATATCATCTTGGTAAGGGTGTCAAACTAGGGAAAAATTTTAAAATTGTCAAAGCCACTTTGTTATAAGTTATCTTCTTAAATTGTAATTATTATTATTATTTTTTTTTTGCCAGAAAGTTTCCTACTGGGCATCTATTTCAATCCGTGAAGAATGACATCTTTACAAAATGTGTCTGATAATGCTATTTTTATTTTTAGTTGCAAGTGAGCCACAGCAAAGGCCAACAACTGTGGATAGTTTTTACCTAAATTAACACTCTAAATAAAATGATTTAATGGGGGAGGGGAGTAAAGAGGAGGGAGAAGGAAAGAGATCCAATATTGAGGAAGATGAGTATGTTCACAACTCCAGACAGTCCTGGAAGGAAACTCTGCAGTATCTTCGGGTATCTGACCTACATGTATGCAGTGCAATGCTGCCACAGGTTCTACCTTTGAAAGGAACTTTTTTTAATCATACAAGTTTATTTACAAATAGAATCTTTCCAAATGTAATCTCACAAAACATTTGACATCATTAAAATTATATGAATTGGATTTTTCCCCCCAAAGCATAAGCTTATATGAAATCACCTGGTGAAGGCAAAAATCCATATTTACCCAAAGCTGTGATCACTTCATTAATTATCACCAAAATGTCTCTGGAGATTTTTATAGTTATAATTCTAGCAATCAAAAAAAATACTCACTGAATATTTATTTTTTAAAAATCTAATTTTGATGATTTATTCTGTTATTGGAAAACTCCCACAAAAAGATAACATATGTAGTTCTATTTAATGAACTAAATGCTTCCTGAAGTGTGTATTGATAGCACTTTGCTTGTCTGGAAGGCTTAGATGAACTGTCCATTTGAAGAGCAGACAATGCTTGACTCTTTGTTAAAGGGCTGGCTTACACATAGTGTCACAGTTAACGCCTGGGAAGCCTTTGAAAGATACAACTGAATTAGCCACACATACAGCAAATTCTGTTTTTTTACTGATAAGCTTATAGGAAAAAATATACACATATTATGAAAACACAGTAATTTCAGTTTAAAAATTATGTTTAAGAAATATAAAACTTCTATTTCAATGTGTTCCTTGAGCACACATTTTAAAAAATTAGTTGTGATATAGGACAGGGCCATATCTGAAAAGTTTTATTCTAAAATGAATCTAGGTAGCTGAAGTATTTTATAGATTAATCAGATAAGCTTTGAAATGCTAACATTAGAAATTCCTTTTATGAGTACCTAAAAAGCTTTGTCAATCATAATCTAACAATATCTTATTGTTAGGAATAAAAATCCCACTTAACTGACAATGTGCTCTTGTAAGATTTTAGTAAAGAACTAGATATACGCTTGCTATCACTTAGTTCACCTTTATGGAAAAAGCAACAAAACAGAACAAAATAAGAGCAGGAGGGCAAGGATGAATGACTTAAAAATTTCCAAGTATTAATTTGAAAAGTGATAGACCTGAATAACAAGCCTTTAAGATTTCCCCAAATAACTTTCCAGGGGAAATTCCTTGAAATACTTGGGGTTAAACCTAGGATTTTGAGCTGGTGAATGCACTACCACTGAAAGCTGGACCCCCAGCCTGCTTTTGCTATTTGAACGCATATCTCTGGAGTCATACACAGCTCTATTTTCAAGTATAAACCACATTTCTTTTAAAATATTCTAAAATTTCTGTAAGATTACCATGTAGGTAATCTTCGCTGCTGTTCAAAAAAGTTGTCTACACATAGCTACTCCTTATGTTATGTATTACAAATATGAACTTAGAAATATCTAAGATAAACAACTAGCAGAAATATTCCTGACAGAATAAAAATATGGGAAGACCATATGTTCCCAGAAATTAACACAGAAACTACAACTGGTCTAATGTATTATAATACAACCAAAAAGCTCCTATGTGGTGGTACATTTTTTATTTTGTGTGCACATGTACGTATGTGTTCTAGTGAATGTGTGTAGGAGTGGGTATGGAGACCGGAAATCGACATCAAGTGTCTTCCGCACTCATATCTCCACCTCACAGTCTGAAATAAGTCCTTCTCATTGGCTGACCATTATGCCCCAGGGATCCTCTCCAGTGCTGGTTTAACAGACATGTGTTTCTATTCCCAGCTCCCCCCACACCTCTTCAAAATGTGCATACAGGGAATCAAATGAAGGTCTCAGCTTGTGTGGCAAGCGCTTTACCCACTGAGTCATTCTCCTCGCTCATCCTCCTTTCTTCCTTCTTTTTCAGTGCTGAGGCTTGGGGCCAGGGCCTCACATACACTATATACAAACTCAGCATTATCACTAAGCCACATTCCTCAGCTCTATGTAAATTTATAAATTTAGAAAGGACATTAAAGAAAATTTAAAAAATAAATTTGGGGGTGGGAGAAGATAAGATGGAGTAACAAAGTAAATGGAGGCCAGTTGTATACTTCAAATATACGCATTAAAATAACTACATACTTTCTAACAGGAAACCATATATTTTACTCTTGAGTTACTGATTTTCTTTGAGACAAGGTTCCTCTGTGTAGCTCTGGCTACCCTAGAAGTTGTTATATAGACCAGGCTGGCCTCAAACCCTGAGTGCTGTTACTAAAAGCCTGTGCTCCCATGCCCAACACAGTATACTGTGGACAGTAACTATGGACAGTGACAGTCATGTTGCCTGCACATATGTTAGCATACTGAGGACACCACCATTTCTGGTCCAGAATTAAAAAAGCTGGGGGAAAAAAGTACTATCTTCCAAATCTTTCTTTTAGTTTGAGCAAGTCCAATAATGAATCTTCAAATTCTGAAGAGGTAAACTGTCTTAACATAAAAATGCCATTTAAAAGGATATTTAGCAAAGGATAACAAATTGCAATTATTTTCATTTATTAAAATTTATTTCTTCCAAATATAGCAATTATTTTAGAAATAGCCAACTAAAGTCCAAACATGGAAGCTAATTTTTGGTAATCCATAATATTTAAAAGTTCTCTTTTTTTTTTTTTTTTTTTTTGGTTTTTCGAGACAGGGTTTCTCTGTGGCTTTGGAGCCTATCCTGGAACTAGCTCTGTAGACAAGGCTGACCTCGAACTCACAGAGATCCGCCTGTCTCTGCCCTGAGTGCTGGGATTAAAGGCATAAAAGTTCTCTATCAATTACAAACAAAAAACCCAAAAATTTATCTGTGGTACTAGTATGAGAATATGTGTGCGGGCACCTAAAGAATGCCATCTACAGCTTAAAAGTTGGCCATATAAATCTCTCCCGCTGCTCCAATCTTTAAAAAAAAATATGAAAATTTCATCTAATTTTTCTTCTCAAAAGGATTATGTATGAATTTAAATATACTGAAGTATGAATCTAAAACAAAACAATAACAAAAGAAAGACATTCTGTTTGTTCTAGGTCACTAATATTAGGGTATATTTTCTTTAAGTCTGAGCAAGAATAAATAATAAGCTTTTCCTAACAAATCTTTGTTTCCTAACAAATCAAGATTTTGGAAAATAGTAAATTAATTAACACCATTTAGTGCTATTTAAAGACTTGGTTTACTTAAAATATGATAGAAAATAATTACCATGACCTCTGAAAGTAGGATGGGTGATATAGGTTGAGTAATTTAAGTAATGAAGGAACAAAATCGTGTAGACTGGTAAATAGCTGAACAATTTCTCATTGCCGATTCTGAAGTCTATCAATGTGTAGAAAATAGACATCAATTTATCATATATTGCTGAACTATAGAAAAATTAAGAGAAGAAATGTTTAGGAACTAATGAAACAGTACTCCAAAGAATGGGGCTAAGATTTATGATTAAAATATGGCAGCAGACAACTGTCTAAGAGCAGATGCAAATATTTTCTCCTCTTTTGGTTAGGAAGCAATATTCCCAGAGTGGTCCCATTTCTAAAACATCCTTCTCATACTATCTCCTCCTCTGATCTCAACGTTACGTGGTACTGCCACGGTTCTGGCATGACCCTCTCTTACCCTACTCTCTTCCTTGGAACCCTGGCCTTTCCTAAAGTTTGAACTCTAAAAACAGAGAAAAAAATATTATCTTATTTTACAGCATTAAAAAGCTATGTATCACGTAGCTTTCTAAAACACAATGGCATTGAACAGACAAAGTTCTTTATCCACCCAGATTCACTGAGTCTGAGAGCTCTGCTACATACTTGGGCTAAAATAAAACACCACTTTTCAGAGATGATTAATGGACAGCCTGGTCAAATTCGAAGCTTTTTGATGTATAAAACTTTATAAATGGAACTACTCCATCAACAGGCAAAGTGTAACCAAAATCTGTCTAGATGGATAGTGTATAATTCTGCACAGGACTCTGTTTAGTAAATGCATCACTGTATATGTCAGGAATCTTACTCCAATAAAGGAACAAAGATTCTTTTTTTAAAAAAATTATTATCTTACTTCTCTGCCCCGTTACATATCTGGATATTTCTACCAGTCTGTCAACTAATTCATAAAACAGCTAAAACCATAAATCTCATCTATATATCTATTCAAACTAATTCTTTTACTAACGCATCCTACAATATGTGCGTTCCCTCAGTCAACTGGGTTTTGAACACTCTGGAGTTGTTTGAGTGCTTCCTTATAATCCACAAGCTATAAAATCTTTTTTAAAAAATCATACTTTTCTTTGTTCAATCGAGTTTTTCTTCTCTGTTATTATATTATACAAATAATCAAATCCAACTATTGTTTTTTACATGTATGTGTGTGTATGTATATATTTCCACACATGTATGTAAGCCCTACATATTCTCAGTGGTCCATAGTACCATTCCTCTAACTAGATTGCTTCTTTCCCTCAGTTTTCTAGTTCTAAAATACCAATTTCCACTCACTCTCAACTAAGAAAGCTACCTCACTCCAACTTTCCTTGTAAAGTGGAAAGTGCCTGGATATTATAAAGGGCCATCATTTTCAATTATGTGATAATGATTCTCTTTATCTTTTCCCAAAGACCAAGCTCATTAGGTTTTGATTTTACAATCTTGATTTTCCTGATATTATAGGAATCAATAAATTTGTGTCAGATAATGGCATTTGACCACTTTCCTTATTAATTTACATTTAAATGTTCCTGCTACCATAAGAACAAGCTAACGCCAAGGAAAAAATCATATTTCCCCTGTAATTGCTTAGCACTTCCGGACTAAATTTAGCCAATTTCTTCATGAAGACAAAACACTCCAAGTGTTTATCCATAAGGCAAATTCTATCTATCTATCTATCTATCTATCTATCTATCTATCTATCTATCTATCTATCTATCTATCATCTATACAATATTCTGTCTGTGTATGTCTGCAGGCCAGAAGAGGGCACCGGACATCATTACAGATGGTTGTGCACCATGTGGTTGCAGGGAATTGAACTCAGGACCTTTGGAAGAGCAGGCAATGCTCTTAACCACTGAGCCATCTCTCCAGCCCAAGGCAAATTCTTAAAAGCAGTCTGGTTTCCTCTCTTTAGTCTTCTCTCTAGCACTTCCGTATCTTACTGACAGACATTTAAGTAAACTGTCTGTTGTAATTCTTACATTAAGCTTTCATAGACAAAAACTCTTAATGATGCTTAATTCCCAGTGATTATTGAGACAAATTTCTAAACAAATTCTGTAGATTTAAGAAAACCAAGAATGAACACAATTTTCAAAAGGTAGTTGAAATTTAGCATCACTAAAACGATAGCTAGTATGTGAGAATACCACAAAAAATGACTTCACAATAATATAAGCTCTTAGAGAATTAATCATTTAAGATATATATGGGGCTGATTATCTTTGAGCTATCAGTATCACTCTCCTCATATTTCTCATCACTTCCACGGACTTTCCTGAGGACTCTGCAACTGACAAATGAGGAAAGGAACACAAAAACTATGATGGTACCTAAAAGACTTGAGTAGCTTCAATTTCAGTACATAGTGATGAAAACCCTGGAGAGCTGAGAAAAGATTATCTGAATATAGACAAGGGCAATCTGGCTATTGAAAAACCTCTCAAATTACTAATTCTAACTTAAATATAGGACAAACTGGTAAGTTAATAAAGGTAAATAAAGGAGAACTGGTAAGTTAATGAGGAATAGCATATTAGTAATTTATAATTTGAATATAAAGATACTTGATAAATTGAAAGTATATTGGAAGGAGAAAAAGGTTTCAGTCCTTAAAATTGGGTACAAGCATGGACTTTCAGATAGTCAAACATGATTAATGAAAGCTGGTTTAAAAGCTATCCCCAGGAACAGAGCAATGCCTCAATGGTTAAAAGCACTTCAGCTATTCCAGAGGACCCGTTTGGTTCCTAGCACCCAGGGAACTGGATGGCTCACAACCAGCTGTTACTTCAGCTCCAGATTTGATGCCCTTTTCTGACCTCCATAGTAGCATACCCCCCACTCCCCATTCCCAATAAAAATAAGCCTTAAAAAGTCTACCCCACTGATGGGCAAATTTATGCTTCAATATATGTAGATAACACAAATCATATACAGGAGTTATGGCTTCCTAAACCAACGGTTCTCAACCTGTGGGTGGCAACCTCTTTGGGGCTGCATGTCAGATATTTACATTTTGATTCATAACAGTAGCAAAGTTATAGTTGTGAAGGATCAATGAAAAAAATCTTATGGTTGGGGGTCACTACAACATGAGGAACTATATTAAAGGGTTGCAGCATTAGGAAGGTTGAGGATCATTGTCCTAAATTCTTGAATAGTTCTATTTAACAAGAGAATTATCTTTTTAAAATACTTATTTGGCAAATCAATTATTAAAAAAAAAACCAACCAAACAACAACACAAAAACACATCACAAACCCCCAAATTTACAATAGTCCAAAATAAGGCTATTTGGTGAGATCCAAAACAAAGCCAAAAGTTATAATTAACATTTTAAAAGCAGTATTATTCTGTTAGGAATAAACAGAAGCACAGTGCTTTCTCAGTGTCAGTTAACAAGTCTGTATTTGCCAAATAAAGCTGTATAAACTGTTCTGTTAGAACTAATAAAGCCCGTCACTCCTCATTTGTGTGTGTGTCTATCACTTCCCCCATCTTAATAATAAGGCAAGGCCTCCAAATGATTCTGGATCTTGTTGACTGGCTAGACTGGGTAGACCAGCAGGCCAGTGAAATTCTGGAATTGTCCTGTTGTCACCTTCTAGTGTCTGGACTGCCACACCTACATTGTTTTTTCTCTTTTATATGGGTGATAGGGATCTAAATTCAGGTCTACTGCCTTTTTCCCAGTCCAGAAATATATTTTTAACCTATGAAAAACTAATAGATACAGAATTTGCCCATTTCTGAGATGCTAAAGGTATTTGGTATCTACTAAAAAGAACAAGTATTTAGCTGTAACAACAAATTGTGACCAAGTAACTTCTATGGTTGTCCTACAATGAAACCACTTTAATATTAGACCAAAATTATAGAAAATAAAGATTAAACTTTCCACAACATATTAATGAAAATAATATTCATTTATACTGACATGATAGCTTATGAAAGCTAGATATTACAAATAATTAAACTGCATTTAAAGCTACTTATCATATTCAAATAGAGTATTTCCTTTGTATTGAGGAAAAGTATAAGGCATACCTCAAGTACTATTTACATGATTAAAACTTTGTTTCATACTATAATCTAGTTATGTATTTCTCTATAATACTTCATACTGTTAGAACAAAACTAATTTCAACTTGATTATATACACAGCATTACAAATTTTAAAACTTCCTGTTCATAAACTATCTAAAATAATTTTTGGCTAAGTAAGAAACAAAACATCTAAAAAATGTAAAGTATTAGAAAATATCTTTTGAGTTATACACACAAACAAATCAAGCCAAAAATTAAAAGAAAGCTTTACTATTTACTATTAGCGCAATGCAGATCATGTCTTAATATGACATGTACAGGCACTCAGCAACAATCTTTTCTAATGAAAGAGGTAGAGTGGAGTCTATTAGTGTTATCCAAAAGTATGCCAGATGACACAAATGCGTTGCCAGGCAGAGTTAAAAGAATCTAACAAGCTTTGTGGGAATTTAAGAAACACTGTGCTCAACTCCTATTAATTAAATACAGAATGATGGATTGCTAATAAATATTCAGCCAAATAACTGAACAAAGCATATACTATTTAAAAATGTGTGTTAAGCAGAAAGATAAACCAAAGTATCTTTTGCCAAAAGTGAAATCAAAGAGTTTTTTTTTGTTTTGTTTTAAGTGAAAAATAAGACCTAAACAGTATCTCTGTGAAAAAGCAACCTGTTTGGGGGAGGGGGGGGGTCTTACAAATTGTTTTATAGATATACAAAATTCTAGCAAGCAAATGTGGTGACAATTTGTTGTCAAAATTAATGATAATTTTGTTACTCAGGTCTTGTCCCTCTTCCAGTTTAATTTTTGAATGGTATTTTGTTTTGTTATAAATCCTATAAAACGGCACAAAAATAAGACTTATTTAACAGAAAAATGTTTTGCCTTAAAATATATGAAGCGACTATTTCAAGACAATGGAATATTTAATCCTTAAAAATAGATATAACATGCACAGAATGCAATAAAATTAAAAAGCACATTTATGTTCTATAGAAAATAGTCTTTTTGGTTTATTTTGCTGCTTTGTTCCATGCTAGATTCCATGTGATTTCCCCCCTTTAACAAAAGTCAGTTTTATGCAAAGCAATTCATGCATACACTTTTGCATGTATGCATTCCATATCAAGTAATCATACCTATCCCAGAGGCTCTTTGATTCCTGAAACGTGTTCAAATGGAACGCTTGGTAGAAAGCAGTTGAAGGATTCCTGTGAGATCCAAGAATCAAATGGAAATGAAGTTGAGAATGTACAGTATATTCAGTACTTACAAAAAATGGAAGATTTTAGATTCTCATACAGTGTAACCACTTAAATTTGAAAAAGGAAAAAAAAAACATTGAGACTGCTTAAAACAATGCTTTTTAAAGCACACAAAATTCACAAACCACAGAAATTCAGATTCAAAATTTTAAAAGAACAAATAACAGATAAAGTTAAATACTAGCATTCAATTGTGTGTATATATACATAAAATTAACCAGAGCCTATCAATACCCTGTTGTAGTGATGCCTTAATGATCATCTATGGTTGTTCTCCAGTAGCATATCCACATACAACACTAAGCTATAGCTTTCTAGGATTTGTTAACAGTGAAGGGTTAATGATGAATAATAAACAGTTCTTCTTGGTTGGACTTGATACATTTCCACTTTTAAGTTTATTTGTGTGTAGTTTCTCTAGGCTAGTGGTGGGGGGAACAATGTGATTGTATGGAAGCATTCTAATTTCTTGCATGAGTATAATGCCCCCTTTAAAGGGGAAAACCTATCAACTGTATCATTCATTCCTACTATCCCTATGGTCAACACCACAGAACTCTAACTAACTAATGAGCTCATGTAGGCTAACTCCAGTATGTACAATTGACCCGATGTGTCAGGAATGATTTCTCAAGGAGCTAAGCTTTTGACTAACCTGGTTCCTAACTGTTTCCACTCATTAAGCATAATTCTAATGTCTTCCTCACCATCCACCTGTACTTTGGAGGCTAGCATGTACCTGTCATATCACTTAAAAAATCCTTAACTCAGGGCTAAAGAAGATGGCTCACTGTTTGAGAGCATATCTGCGCTTGCTGAGGACCCAAGTTTAGTTCCTAGTACCCACTCATAACTGCCTAGGACTTCAACTCCACAGATTCTGATATCAAGTCAATCATCCACTCAATCAACCAAACTTTCTTCTCTGAGGCCACAAGAAAAACAAAAAACAAACAAACCCAATCTTTGATTCATGATAGGAAGAACAGCAGTAAAAAATATACTATATGCCCAACGCTATTCAAACTGCTTTACATTATTGCCTCAAATTTCTACAACATCCCTACCTAAAAGGAGTAAGAGGTAACTCCCCAAATGTCAGAGTAGGTAGCCTAATTTTATGCTTTTAAACCACTATACTAAACATACCAGAGTCAAAACCTGACTTCTCTAGCTCTATGTTCTTTTAAACAACAGTTATTAAAATAGTTAAACATGATTAAGTAATACTATAGTATTGTTTAGCCTTTGTCTAATAGTTAAGACTGTAACCATATCTAAATCTTTTGGGTACAGCCAATGCTCAATTGCTATTATGTTATTAAAAAATAATCTTCAGATGCTTTTCTGAAACCTTACTAGGTGCCTTAAGAAAGGCTGCTGGATAACAGGACAGGAAACAAAAACCTGCTTCTGGGGCTTGAGAGGTAAGTGGTTCAGCAGTTAAGAACATTTTTTACTCCTGCAGAACCTAGCACAGATTTCAGGTAGCTCACAATTCACTGTACCTCCAGCTCTAGGAGATCCAATACCCTCTCGTGGCCTCCACGGACACTGGCAGACACACAGCACACATCCACAGAAACACCACAGACACTGGCAGACACACAGCACACATCCACACAAACACCACGGACACTGGCAGACACAGCACACATCCACACAAACACATGCATATACAAGTAAATGAAAAAAAATACAACTAAACCTTAAAATTATTCATAAAGTTGACGGCAACAGCAATCAAATATCAACAATCATCAAACTAAAAACAAGAGAATCATGACTTCAAAACCTGAATTAAGCCAAGCTGTGTTGGATGCATAGCCCTTTTTCATACGGCATTTTAGATTTTTATCCAGTAGATATCACTTTTGATAAACTAGAAAAGGTACAGACATTGGGTAACAGAGAATCACCAAAGTAGCCGAAAAAGTACAAAGTAGTTAAAAAACTAGGACTTTTTAACAATATAAAGTTTTTGTTGCTTTCCTTACTCTATTTCCTTTCTAGTCTTTAAACCCTTTTTCTTACCTTTTTCTTTTGATTGGCTAAGGCAATCAAAAGCACAGGTTAGATCTGCCAACAACAAAGTTTAAGAGGAATCTAACATCTTCTAACTTTTGTTAGGCTACCTTTTCCCACTGTACTTCAAAATCAAGTCAGCCAAGTAAGATAAAAGGCAAATGAACCGAAAACCTAATTTGGCTCCTCCCACCATCAACTAAATCAGGTTTGCCCAGGACTATGTGAGCACTGGGAAGGCTATTCCTTATATTGTTTAGGAACTTCAACTTTAATGGAAAGACTCAAAGTCGGAAGGAGAAAACTAACAGAGTAAACTTTGAAGTTAGTCCCTAGTTTGGAATTAAAAATACTTTATAAAGAGCATTTAAAATGAAATCTATTCAGAGGGATGACATTTTAAAGAACTTCCGATATTTTGACTTTGGAAATATCTATATTAATTTGAAGCAAATTCACCTGCTAAACAAAATGGCTTCAAATAAAGTCTTATGAAATACCATTTTTTTCAATGTAATGACACAGTATTTCTCAAATATAAAATAAAAAATTATCTACTAGCCGGGCAGTGGTGGCGCACGCCTTTAATCCCAGCACTTGGGAGGCAGAGGCAGGCGGATCTCTGTGAGTTCGAGACCAGTCTGGTCTACAAGAGCTAGTTCCAGGACAGGCTCCAAAACCACAGAGAAACCCTGTCTCGAAAAACCAAAAAAAAAAAAAAAAAAAAAAATCTACTGTTAATAGTAAATCTCAGGATATGAGAATGATCTATGAAATAAAGTACAATAAGGGGAGGAAAGGATATATTTTACTCAGTGGTTTTGAAAAATGTCTACAAACAAGAAAACAGCATTTTCCATTTAGATGACTGCAATAAATTCAATATAAACTACAGTTCATTCTTCTAAGAATTGCTTTACTTAGAGTGGTAGTTTATATTCACTTCAAACAAGCTGTTAGGAATCTGGTTTCAAATGTGATTTCTTGCAGAAGAGAATATATGGTCAAAAATGCAAAGTTTAAAATCTCAATTATAACTTGGTGCTATCAAGTTTCACTTAGCACTGAAATGATCTTATTAACAGAGCTTTCCTTGGGACCTCAGCAGCCTCAATTTCTTTGTCATTCTCAAGTAATTGTTAATTGTGCCCACTAGTATTTACAAATGGCTTTTCTTTATCTATTCCCTGGCTTCATACACTAGTCTGTCACATTAATTTCCCAGCACATGAAAACAGTATGCCAGAAAGTGACAAACACATAGAATACATATCCACTTGCTTTAGCAAGACATTCTGTTTATAGGGCAACTACAGTAGGGAGAAGAAACACACCTGCATACCCCACATCTCAAAATAAACCTAAAGTGCTGGTAAAGCTTAAAGGGAAACATATGTGAGCCTCAACTCAACAAAAACCTCTTTTCTAACCCCACTTTTAAGATTTAAATAGAAATCAGACAAATAAATATCAACAAGGGCCATTCCAAATTTATGTGTGGATTTTAAGTATCTGTAAGTATCTTTCAGGTAAACAGTCACAACATAACTATCAGTGACTACAGTAATTTTCCTTTCTTCCCACATCATTCATTGTTTGCTAAGCAATAAAGCAAAGGAGCACTGGCTTTGGAGTGGCAGACCTAAGTGTTTATGTTTTATCATGTTTCCTTAATCCACAAAGGAGAATAAAAATCTTGCTTATAGATTGCTGTAAAGATCAAATGAGATAATGTTTATATAGGGTTTGACACAATTAAGCTTAATTTTATGTTGTACAAAATTCAACTTTTGGTAGAGAATCTTAGCAGGCATTAAATATGTCATCATTGTTATGGTAATGTTGAAGCAAATGAAATACTTAAATTTTGAGCTAGGTGTACCAAACTATTTAGTACATTCTACCACCTAACAATTCTGACTGCTGGGCCCCAGTGAAGACCCCCATGCAAAACATAACTTTATCATACTTTAATGTATAATACAATAATTACTGAAATTATTGAAGTAAATTGTAAGATAAACACTACTTTAGCAATAAAAGCTTCAAGAAATGCTTCTAAGTAGAAATTATAAAGTTAATGTAAGAATCTAAATTTACTGTGGAATTAAGCCCTTCACTCTGCTTCCTGTCAAGTTAATCAAAATTTCCCAAGTGCGACCGTCTCACTCTTCAATTTCATTACACAAGCTGCCACTTCTCTGGGCTTAGCAAGTCATTTCTCTTATCAGTGATCTAATGTGAATGGCCCATTTAATTAAAACTCAGTCCAAAAGTCACCCTCAGAAGAACGTACAAATGATACATTGATTCTGAAGACAGGAAGTGGGTGGCTGGGGAACAAATGTAAGAAGTTTTCAATTTATCCCGGTTTGGATATTTTAAGTTCTGAACTATATACACACATGTATAGGCAAAGACAGTGTCTGAACAGAAGTCTTCAGTCTATATTAGGAAATCAAATTTCCATTAGCACTTACTATCTGCTCCATCAAAACCTAACACATATGAAATATAATGTAATCATATAGACTACTACCTTAGAAGAAAGAGTCTCACTTCCGTACCCTATAGTTTAATACTTGGAGAACACTACAATTGGCTGGTGTATTGTTCCTGTAGCTATTTACTTTGCATACAATTTACTTCTCAAGCATTGAGTAAAGAAGTAAGCTTCATTTTCTTCTTTCCTTCCAATCAATCAATCAATCAACCAATCAATCATACAATGGTTGGTAGTGGCAAAAAAAAAAAAAAAAAAAAGGGTTGGGGGGTTATGACAAAAGAAAAGTTTCTCCCCAGGGGCTGGAGAGATGGCTCAGTGTTAAGAGCACTGCCTGCTCTTCCAAAGGTTCTTGGTTCAATTCCCAGCAATCACATGGTGGCTCNTAATAAAATAATAAATAAATAATTTTTTTTTTAAAAAAAAGAAAGTTTCTTCCCAACTTTATTTAAAAGTATGGGTTCAATAGGACTAGACAGAACTTTAAAACATGACATAGTCCCACATTCTAGCTTCACCAATATTGGGGCGGGGACGACTGAGGGGAAGTAAATGACTTGATTAATTAAATCAGCAGAGCAGGTGGAAGAACGAGGATTAGAACACAATCTGCTGTAATCCTTACCACATCAGGACTAAAGCAGTAGTCTCCTTTTCTGTAGGCACCAGCAGGCACACACATGCAGGCAAAACACCCATCCTGATCAGTTTTATGTTTGTACATCAAAACTGAAGACTTGGTAAAATTGTACCATTTGAAGGGGTAATCTGCAGGAGTTTGGAGCTGGAACTACTTACTCCAATTTCTGTAATGTAGACTTGCCACCATACTATCTTATGTTATATTCACATAAAATTTAATACTTTAAACCAGCAGTTCTCAACCTGTGGGTCACAGCCCTTTGGGAATTGCATATCAGATATATCAGATTATTTATAACAGTAGCAAAATTACAGTTATAAAGTAGTAAAAAAAAATTTTATGGTTAGGGGTTGCCACAACACGAGGAACTGTATTAAAAGGTTGCAGAGTTAGGAAGGTTGAAAACTATCCAAGGTTGGCATCCTCATTTTTCACACAAACAGAATATTTACGGAACTAAATGACTGGTTTAAACCAGTCCATTTAACAAACACAAAGCAACAGTAGATTTTAATTCAGGTATGTCTGACTTAACTGTCTGTAATGGTCATTCATGTGTCAATACACAAACATACTATTGCTTTTATTTAACCAAAAGAACACCCTTTTTCATTTTTGTTTGTTTCCATGGCAGAGCTAAAGTATACAAAGAACTTGTTTGGTTTATACACATAACCTCCCAAGTGGTAAAACTACAGTTCTATTTTTAAAAACTAATGGGCTCTAAACTTTGCTTTTGAAAACTTTTATTCATATAGTATGCAATTTACCTGTTATATAGGCTGTTAATAGAAAGTATGGCCTAAATAATTCAAAATAGACTTAAAATAGTCCAATGTTCTTTATAGTCAGTGACATTTGACAGAAAGAGTTTATCTTTTATAGTGTGAAACTCCAGCCAAATTTTAGTGAATACTTATGGATAAAGAGACTGAGGTAGTTTAAACTAACATTTGGTTCCACTTGTTTACCCTACATAGTCTGACCAATAGTAAATAGCCTAGGTGGATAGCAATAAAATTAGTAACTTAATTATCTTAATTAACATAATTACTTCACACACACTATATGTATATAGATACTGTTTTCTTAAAGTAAAAGAAATATAGCTCTTTAAAAATAATTAGCAAAACTTAAAGAAATAAGATTAAGTCTGATTTGGCATTTTAAATTTGAAAGGGAAGGGGCCTGAAGAGATGACCCAGTGGTTTCCTGTTACTTTAGTAGAGGAGTGTGTTTGACTCCCAGAACCTACACAGCAGCTCATTCCATCAGTTACTCCAGTTCCAGGGGATTCAATGCCCTCTTCTGGTCTCCAAAGGCACGAGCAAGCACACACATGGTGCACATACATACATGCAGGCAATACATTCATACATATAAAGTAAATCTAAGTTTGTTTAATTTGAAAAATTCAGAACATACATGAAATTTCATCCATCTGACTCATGCAAATATTTATAGGGATATATCAATTTATATATCTCAATATTACCACTTAAGTTTGATGTATACACAATGAAGTCTATTTGTTAGTGCCATGGAATAAGGCAAACTGGTAAATTTTTATGGGCGGCAAATAATTTTGTTTTGTGAGACAGTGTCTCACTATGTAGCCCTGGCTAGCTTGGAACTCATTATGCAAATCAGGTTGGCCTTGAACTCAGAGACCAGTCTGCCTCTGCCTCCCAAAAAGGCACCCAACTTTTGCTTTAAGCAGTGCCAGGCTAAGAACATAACAAATATTGAATAGTTAGTATGTTCTTGATTTGCTATGGGAAAGATCAATGATTTATGTATGCACGATTCTTTGTAGATGTACCTTATCAGTATAGTGCTATCTAAAATAGCTTAAACCACTAGTTGAGTATAAATGAGTTTTGCTGCATAATAACCCCCAAACAGTACTAACAATTAAGATTTATTTTTTTTTAAAAAACTCTTGTCTTTTTTTCCATAAGCATCTAGTAAGGGGTCAACATTTTGACTACATTTAGTTAGATAGGCTGGCTTTTATAAAGCCCCTTCTCTTTATATTTACTAAAGAATAATAGAATTAGTAGACAATATCGCTTCAGAAAAAATAAATACAAAATAGTCTGAAACAATTACCCAAAAGTAAAAAGTCACAAAAATCAGACTACTAGTCTTCATTATTGACAAATTCATTTCTTCTAAGACCAAATATGTTATTCTATTGTATTTTCTTTCATTTTTGTTATCTGCCATCACTCAAAACAATACTTCCCTACCCCTCAACTGGGGCCCTCATGGAAAACGAAAAATCAGAATCTCTTTTCTACTCTCCTAACATCTGTCCCTCTATTAAGAAGATAGGGAGGTAGGAGCATTTGTTTAGTGGATTGCTACTTGTCATTGAAGGACACTGCATCTAACCTGTCTCCCAGTGCAAAAAAAGATTTTAACTCTACTACAAAGTCTCAAGTATCAAATGCATAATCCTAGTGTCACACCCATTTTCAAATGAATGTTGTCGGAGCTTTACATAAAAAATATATTAATGCTGCATTTATTCTTAGGGGTACATATTAACCCTATTTCTAATACTTGTAAAATGACTTCTTACAAAGATGATTTATAGATTTATGATCCCATTGCCTTCTTTTACTTACATGAAAAAAAAACTGTACTAAAAATAGTTACTTGGAATATGTTCCATCCCTATACACATAAGTGCTTATTTTCTTTAAAATAATAAACATTTGGCCCAAATTAATTAGTTCTCAATTAAAAAATATGTAGCAGTAAATATAAAAGGCTAAACACCTATTGATATAGCTGTAGGATTTTCAGCTTCTTTGGAAAATCATTGGTCTTTTTAGATCTATGTTTCTGACTAATGTATATTTTAGTAGTTAGATATTTCTAATGAATGACTGAATCAACAGTTTTTATATTAAATGTCATGTATACATTGATTTTATACTTTTTTTTGGGGGGTCTTTTGAGACAAGTTTGTTTGTGTAGTCCTAGCTGTACTGGAACTCAGAGATCCATGCACCCCTGTGCCTCTGCCTCCCAAGTGTTGGGATTAAAGGCGTGGCTTGACTTTATACTCTGACTATCTACACCTTGGTAGGAATGCTTTCCCAAGGTTTTAGGAACAAGACAGTATCTTGCTTGTGATTTACTCATTACTGGTAAAGCTGAAAGATCAAAATCACCTCCATGATGTAATAGACTGAACAAACAGATTCAAGTAAGGAGCTTTCAGATTTTTAAACTTATGTGCTGGGAAACCTAGGAGATTTTTCTGTAACATAACTCTTAAAAGGGGTCTGTAGGTTTTACAGCACAACAAGAGGACAGTGTTGTTCCTGGTATGTATTTAAATAAATCTTTTTACTTAAACTTCAAGTTTAAAAAGACAGAACATTAAGTATATGTGAAATCCAACTAATGAACACATTTGTGTTTATAGCACATACCAAAACACACCAGTTAGCAATACTAGTCATTAGCAAACTATTCAAATTAAACAAGTCACTAAAGAATCCTTACAATAACCAGGGTTTCAACTGTCAGTTAGACAGTTGACAGTTCACAATTATAGCCATTCATGAGTTCCTGGAATGCTACCTTCAAAGTTCACACTGGTCAGTTATTTATGGAACACAATCTGTACTGTGCTCCATTTAGTACCAGTAATAGCTTACATTCTCCTTTCATTTACAGTAAAGGAGTCTGTTAAATGTATAGATAGTTTAAACAAATTTTGTAATGTTCACTGTAAAAGTGGCTACACAATTTTTTTATCGACCATCATTACAACCACCAGTTTATACAAATTCAACCTGAGAAGTCTTAATGTGTAATAATAATTTTCTAATCAAAATGGCTGGAAAAAAGCTGGGCGGTGGTGGCGCACACCTTTAATCCCAGCGCTCGGGAGGCAGAGGCAGGCGGATCTCTGTGAGTTTGAGACCAGCCTGGTCTACAAGAGCTAGTTCCAGGACAGGCTCCAAAACCACAGAGAAACCCTGTCTCAAAAAACCNAAAAAAAAAAAAAAAAAAAAAAAAAGGCTCGGGGGAAAAAAAATCTCACAATTTGATACTTAATAATGTAGGGTCAGCAGGCAAGATAACTGGGAAACCTTTGCATCAGCCCTTTTAAAGGTGTCGTAGTAGTTGTTTAATATAAATGATCTCAAAATTGATTCAATATAGGCCCTTATATGGAACCAAAACTACGGAAGAACTTCAAATATATGAACCTAAATTAACCCACCTCGTTAACCTCCCATTTCCCTTCTTTTGTTTAAAAAGAGAACAAATTTGGAATTTTAACAAAAAAATGAATATTTACAAGTATTTCTTTAGGATCTAAATGTATTAACCTACTCAAGAAGTTTAAGACATACTTCCTCGTGATCTCACCAATTTATATGATATTTGAAGGATTATAAATAATACTGCAAGATTTTGAGAAAGTAACCTCAAATTATACTAAAAGTAGTATTTCTAGTTAGGACTGTTCTTTAAAAGGTATTCATCTGGTTAATTTAAACGTGTGCCTCGAAAATCGCTATTTTCAAGTGCAAAACTTCTGAATGTTCTCTTTTGCAAAGACTTTCTTTAAAAACAAAACAAAAAACCAAAACCCCTATTTCTAATTAATGGATTCATGCCTTCACCAGGTGTGTCGGTTCATGACAAAACATCAAATGTGTAAGATTACATCTTGGAAAGAAGAATATTAAAAATCAATGTAAAACTGATAATATGCAATGCAGAATTTAAGGTTGGGGTAAAGGAGAAAGTAGCACATTCAGAATGGGACCACACACAATCAAATCCTTGAAAAGGACCAACTGATGCAGTAGCTGAGAACAATGATGTAGCACCATCTGCAGCTAAAACACTGTTATATTTGGAATTATGATTTCTGGGATTACTTTAACTACAGTAAGGAAAAATATATGCACCTGTAGCACGTATTCAAAAGGAATGTTTCAGAGTTTCCATCTGTCAAAAGATTTCTACTTCACTACATTATTTATCATCCTTTTAATTTCTGAGGAATATGTTATGAACTGTAAAGTGTGTGAAGAGGAAAGATGCATTCTTCATGCAACAGGTTTTATGTGTGAAATAGGAGGTTGGGGAAAGTCACTTATTGAAGAGGTACAGATCAGAAAGGGAAAGTTAAAGGTAATTTATCAACTTTGAAAATATAGGTTCCTGATAGTCATAAAAGACAAGGTACCATCAAACTTGAAAGGGAGACTCCACCTGCCCTCCCAGTGAAAACAGGAGCAACTAGAAAATTGAAGAATTTTTTTCAGTTGCTTCGAAAATCAGTTTTTGTTTCATTTTTTTTTAAACTTGGTAATCCCACCTCTATTAAAATTTTCAATGACTAGCTAAGCTGACTAGCTAGCTCACTTATGAACACTGAGTTCTCAAGTGCAAAGACTTCCTAAAACTTGGCTACAAAATTCATTAACTCTGAATTACAAAAACAGAAATGAATGAATTCCAGTAATCACTTTTAAAACCAGCAGAAGAATATATAGAGTAAAACAGGGATAAGGAGAAGTAAAACGATAAGAATGTGAGGGATTAAAGTATACTATTTCAGGGTAGTCTTCTACATACCAATGATTCTACAAACTCATACTATGTTTTGATTCTTTTAGCAATTGAATTAACCTCTCTCAAAAACCTTCAAGTGTAAGAAGATGCCCTACTCTTTCTCTGTAATTTTTAATGTAGTGCTAAAATGTTGCAATTAAGGTTTTAACAAGGTTGGAATTATATAATGTCAAAGGTCTACATGACAGCTCCTAAAAAAAGACTAAAATTCCTCATTAGGCCATAACCAAACAAACTGCTATAGAACAGTGTAGCAATACACTGGCTTTCATCTAAAATATTAAAAAGGCACTCCTTACACTCTAGGTGGAGGGCGTTGGTTAAGGACATACCTTTCAAAAACTGTAGTTTCTACTACAGTTTAAGCACTTTGCACCTCCCTTCCCTATCTTAAAGACTTCTGCTTAAACAAAAGAAGTATCTCTGAGAAGCTACTGGGAATCCTCAAGACTCCTTTTTGTTAAAAGTCTGTCTGACAGATTGTCAAAGACAGATTTCACATTTTACACCCTCTCTCTCTCTCTCTCTCTCTCTCTCTCTCTCTCTCTCTCTCTCTCTCTCTCTCTCTCTCTCTCTCTCTTCTTCCCAAATTCACTGATGGGAGAAGTACGTTTATTCCCTACTCTCGGCCCCAACTAGAAGGCCTTCTGGTTTTCAGTCTCAATTTCCAAACTAACTTTGGCCAAACTCTGCCATAAGCACTCAAAAGTACTTAACACCTTAGGAAGGGACACCATTACTGATGGGAGGGGCACACTAGCATTTTTAAACTGTGAAGCTGAAATACACCAAGACATTGAATTACTATCTAACTTTTAAAAACAATAAATAAAACAAAAACCTTGACCATGTCTCCTTACACCTCTAGTTTAAAACTTTGTATTGATTTTACTAAATTAAACTCTGCAAAGAAAAATATAGGCCTCAAGTGAAAAAAAAAATCTCCCCAAGCTGTATCCTAAGCTATTTGGATCAAGCAATCTTAGCAGATATTTAACATAAAAATTACCATACCTGTCTTCATCACCATCAACAGGAATAGCTATGTTGAACACAGAGCTGGCCAGACTGTTCATAGGTGTTAACTGAAGGGGGTTTGCCAGGGCATCTGCAACTGGAGGCTTCACAACAGGCTTATTTTCAGCAATGAGAGAAAGTGGTGGTTGAGGTAGGGGTTCTGATTTTCTTCTAGTATCGTCAACTTGCCCAACTAAAGGCTGGGTCTGAGTCTGAAACTGGCTTAGGTCAGACTGTGGTAGGCTCGTTGGTGCACTGTGTGTGCCTTGCGCTAAGGGCGGCCCAACTTGTTGGATGACGCTGCTGCTCCGGCTGACTGGCGTGTGGCTGCTCAGCGGCTGAGACTGGCCCAGAGGCGCGGGTACATTTGGCATAGTAACAGAAGTGGTGGGCACACTAGGCACGCTTGGAGCGGGTACCGCGGCAGGCACGTTTGGAACTCCGGGCACCACGGTGTGAGGACCACCAGGCACGGCTGACAGCTGACCACTGCCCCCCATCTGCGGCGGAGGCTGCACGGACTGGGGCTGCCCAGCCCCGGGAAGCCCCGAGCCTGGCTGCACCACGCCTCCCAGAGCAGCTGGAGCCACTCCCGCCGGCTGACAAGGAGCGGCCTGGACGCCAGGAACCGGACCTGGAGCTTCACTGGGCTGGGAAGGGGCGCCCATCATCTGCACACCCAAGGAGGAGACGCTCTGGCCAGAGCCCAAAGGAAAGCTGGCCGCCGAAGCCGAGGTCGCGCCAGCGCTTGAGGACAAGGGCTGCGCAGGGCTGGGTGGCTGCAGGGCCACGTGCGGCTGCAGGTACTCGCTCTGGCCCGGGGGCTGCACGGGCACCAAATGCCCGGGTGCTAGCTGAGGCTGGGGATACCCGAACTGCTGGGGATGGTGCGGCAGCGAGGAGCCCACCGCCGGGCCCGGCTGAGCGGCCAGGCCCACTGGCGGCGCCAGGTTTACATTCGTCGGTGGCAGAGCCTGGCCAACAGGCCCCGGGAGGGCGCCGCCGGCCACGGCTCCCTGGAGCTGGGTTGGCAGAGCTCCTGCCGGCATGGGCTGCGGCCCGGTCGCCGCTCCCGGGAACGGCGGCAGCGGTGCCGAACTTGGAGCCACAGCCCCACCTACGGGCGGCGGAGGCTGCGGCTGCCCAGCGCTGAAACTCTGCGGCTGGGCGAGAGTGGGCTGGCTCATTTTCTCCGACGGGGGTAGCTGTGACACAGCAGTCAAGGAGCTGTCAGTTCCCGAGTCCAGCCCGTGCGCCCCCTGCATGGAGGCCACCACCACCACCACCGACCCTCCGGTGGCGCCCAGCCCGCTGTCCCGCTCGGCAGTCTGCTCCAAAGTATTGCTGTGGCGGATGCAATCCCCGGAGCGGGTACTATCCGAATCCCTCTCGTAGTATTCCATACACGTCCATCGGCCGCGCCGGTACGGCTCTCCGCTCCCGTGGTCCAGCTTGATCACGCGGAAACGGGAACTACAAGTGGCGGGGGGCTGAGATGGAGTTGCACTACCCGGGCCCGGGGCGGACACCGGAGTGGTGGCCGTCGCCAGGGTCTGGGCGAGAGCCCCCGCCACGCTCCGGGCCGACACGCCGCCGCCTCCGCCTCCGTTGGCGGGCGCAGCTGAGGCGGCGGCCAGCTGCCCATCCAGGATGAGGTTCGGGGACACGGTCCCGGGAGTTTCCGTATCCCCGACATTGTTGAGCGTCTCTTCGGAGGAGCTGCGCTCGCACACCTCCTCGGGGCCGTAATCGGTGGCCCGAGAGACGTCGAAGATCTCCGAGGACACGTCCTCGGTGCGCGACTCGTCCGGGTCGTCCAGGCTCTCGGTGTCCTCGGTGATGCTGGTGGCCACCTGCGCCGTGGTGACACTGGTTATCTGGAAGCAGCTCTTCTTCTTGGCCGGCATCTTGGACATGGTGGAGAAGGCTGGGAGGGCAGAAGCTCCTCTGGGATCCCACCGGAAACCGGGAAGGGCCGAGCACGGGGGCCCCCAAAGACAAAGTCCGAGTTCGCGCCTGGGTCTACGGCCCGCGCCGCAAGTCACGGGCTGCTCTGGGCGCCGGCCTCTCGGCGCCACATCCTCCTCCTTCCGTCTCACCTCCCCGCGGCCGCGGCGCCTCGCTTCAAGCCGGCAGGGGACCGCTCGAGCGTGCTTCAGGGGCGGGCCGGCTGCTCGCCAGGCTCAGCCGCCGCGGTCAGTCCAGCCCGGTGCTCGGCGCGGTCAGCAGGCCCGGCTGGGGGTGGAGCGCGGGGCGCAGGAGGCGGTGGTGGCGGCGGCGTGAGGGGCGGTTCTGCCCCGCTCGGGCTCCCTCCGGCCGGGGCCCGCGGCTGCTCCCGCGCGGCGACGCGGACGAAGAAGAAGAAGGCGGAGCGGCGAGGCCGGGAGCGGCGCTTCCCGACGGGGGCTGGAGGTCCCGCGGTGGGAGGGCAGCCCTCCGTCCCCGGCTCTAGCCAGAGCGCAGCCCGGGGGCCATGCCGGCGGTGGCGGCGGAAGCCCGCTCGGGGGCGGGGAGGACCGGCAGTCTGGTCTCCCTCAGGGAGCCACCCGCGGCGGCGGGGCCCGGCCTCCTCGCGGCTCAGGCGTGTGAGGGGCGGCGGCGGTGGCTGAGGGAACGGCAGGCGGGCAGGCGGGCGGGCGGAGGCGCTCGGCGGCGTGAGGAGGAGGAGGAGACCGGTGGCGGCGTCTTCCGCTTCGCCTCGGCGCGGCCGGCTTCGTCAAGCCCGGAGAAAAAAACTGAAATTCAAACTGCTGAAGCAGCGGCTGCAGCTCCCTCCCCTCAGTCAAGATGGGGCTGAAATGGCCGCGCCAGGGATGCTGGGAGGAGCAGCAGCAGCCCCGCAGCCGCCGCCGCCGCAGACTAAAATGCCGCCGCTGCCGCAGCCACCGCCAGCGCCGCAGCCGCCGCCGTTCCGTGACGCGCCGGCGTCGTGACGTCACCGCCCGCCCCGCCCCCTCCGGTTTCCTGCAGCTTCGCGTGGAGGCTGGAAGGGGGTTCGTGGGCGGGGCTACGGGCTAGAGAGAAAAGGGGGAGCGGGTTCTTTATTTAAAAATTTTCAAATTTAAATTTCACGCCGCAGGTTCATGAGGAGTTGAGAGGCCGAAGGACGGTTTCAGATTGCGAGCCTGGAGAATCGCACGGTTCAGTGCCGGTGCGCGGAGATCCTGGATGACTGCAGGTCATGTGCCGCGTCTAACGTTTAGCATAGTCTAAATGGAACCAGGGCGCTAGGGGAGAAAACTAGGGCGATCCAGCGGCAGAAGAGGTGTATGACTGGAGAAAACGCGTCACGTTAAAACGCCTTGAAAATATATGCTTGCCACCGTAGTCAGAAAAGTGAAATTTGAGCGAAGCCAGGGTGACTAACGCAGGACCGCACACCAGATTGAGTTAGAAAGGCGATCTTTCAGACGGAAATTCTGTCTTCAGCGACAGCATCGGGCATGGTTACTTGCTGAGAGTAAAGTCGGTTTTAGAAGAGGTTAGGAATTAATAACGTATTCCAAGTTTTCCTGAATTTGCTGTAGTTCAAGACTGGAAGAGTTCCTTTGAACTTTTGAGACGTTGAACATAAAGTCAGCTTATGGGTTCCAAAGATGCACTGGACTCTTATTGGAGCCGTATTGATTGATTGTTTTTAGAGCCACGCTGTTACTTGGTTTGCTTTGGACCATGCACAATGAATGGCACAGACAGTAGCTCTGAAAGTGGAGTGGAATTAATCATCTTGTAGATCTGCTTTACAACCAAAAATCATGAGGCCATTCCTTTTTTAATTTGTATTTATTTACTTATTTTTTGAGACCCGTGTGTAGTCTTCCAGCTCCCTACTTAAACCAAAGTGGCCTTGAACTTGTTCTCTTGAACCAAAGAGGCCTTGGAGCAGAGCTTCCTGCCTCTGCCTCCCAAGTGCAGAACTCGCGCCACCTCTTTGGGAGGGCAAGGAAGTATTTTTAAACACTGGGCACTCTTGAACTCTGAAAGACGAAAGACAACGCTCGTTTAGCAAAAGTCTGAGGAGTTTGGCTGGAAACCAAGCTGCCGGATTTATCGCAGCTTTTAGAGATCAGATCAGCTGACGTCTAAGTTCGTTTACTCAGTTATCTCATCCTGAAAGGACAGACAGTACTCTCTGGTCCAAAAATGGGTCGAGAATTAACATTTGCACAGAATGTTTTAGGTACTTAGCTGTAGTTTATGGAGGTAGATCTTTTCAACTCAGTAGAAACCCAAGTGACAGAAGTCAGTATAGGAGCCTGGTAAATACATCCCTGTTTCTTGAGGGGGCAGGAAAGTAAAGGAACAGTGTTAGATTATGCTGATGTTGTGGCAAAGATAGCTGATGGAATGCTTCCTTTATAAATCTATAATTTCAGGGGCTGGAGAGATGGCTCAGAGGTTAAGAGCATTGCCTGCTCTTCCAAAGGTCCTGAGTTCAATTCCCAGCAACCACATGGTGGCTCACAACCATCTGTGATGGGGTCTGGTGCCCTCTTCTGGTCTGCAGGCATACTATTGTATACATAATAAATAAATAAATAAATAAATAAATAAATAAATATTTTTTTTAAAAATCTATAATTTCAGTAATTTAAAATTATTGGCTTGTTAAATCTAATGTGAATTTAAAATAGCTTATTTTAATTTTGATGTTAAATTTGGTTATCATTTGGGTATTATTGACCATGCTTTTTGGAAAAACAAAAATCCTATGCCTAATCATGGCATTACTTTATTTTATTATATAAACCTTGTCATTATTAGTTATTATATCTTCAGCCACACATTTAAAGAGGAAAAGTAATTAGTAAGTATTCCTTCCTAAAGAGCATTTTACTATAAAATGAAAGTAAAGATAAAACTAATATGAAGAAATGAGCGCATTTATAATACAGAGAGTAGATGTTCTTAAAAATTTAGAATTCTTTCATTTATTTGTTTATTTATTTATTTATTTATTTATTTATTTATTTATTTTCGAGACAGGGTTTCTCTGTAGTTTTGGGGCCTTGTCCTGGAACTACTGTAGACCAAGCTGACCTTGAACTCTGTCCTTTTTTTTTTTTTTTTTTTTTTTTTTTTTTTTTTTTTTTTTNTTTTGATTTTTCGAGACAGGGTTTCTCCGTAGCTTTTGCTTCCTGTCCTGGAACTAGCTCTTGTAGACCAGGCTGGCCTCAAACTCATGTAGATCCGCCTGCCTCTGCCTCCCGAGTGCTGGGATTAAAGGCGTGCGCCACCACCGCCCGGCTTGAACTCTGTCTTTTAATAAACAAAGCAGTCCCTAGGAAGAGACACAGACAGAGAGACACACAGAGAGAATTTATTACTTCAAACTGTTAGGAAGAAATGAAAAAAAAATTATAGTTGTTGTAAGGAATTTTGAAATCACTGAACAGATCCCCAAACTATAAAAAAATATGTACTTCGTAGTTGCTCCACAAAGAATTAAGTCTACAAGTAACCAAAACAAACAAACAAACAAACCACAGCACTCAGTGTAGTAGCGCGTGCAGGCCACTGCTTTTGCTAGGGTGTAGAAAGTTGTTAATAAATAACATGGCAGCCCTAGCTCATTGGAACTGGAGAGGTCCCTAGAGAGCCAGACTTAAAGGCTTTAATGCAACTAACCTGGCGCCGTGCCGTACCCACAAACTATGCAGTAGAGGTTGTGGGAGTCCTTGATTACCGCTCTCTTAGCCCCCAGCTTGACCATTTACCTTACCTCTTCCTTCCCCCCAAAGATTTCAACTTCCAGCTGTGTATTGGAAGTACATTTAGAAAGAATACCATAAGGGAAAACAGCAGTAAACACGGATGCCCCCTTTCTCTGATGAAAATACAGTTTCAACGAGCCTTCTCTTATTTGCAAACAGCTTTCTTCTGCCAGGCCATTGCCTTACAGATTGGTGTGATGGCAAATCATTTCATAATTGCCAGATTGGTAGAGTGTGAGCAGCAGGCTCTCGTTCTCAAGAAAACCTGACATCTTCATCCCCCAGTGAATAATGACCCAAAAAATATAATAATACTGTCAGGAGACATTAAGCAACTGTCTAGGTAGGGAAAACAACTGTTCAGTAGTGATCCCTAAACCAGGGACATCCGTTGTGCACCGGATAGCCTATACTCCAGCCAACAAGTTATTCTCGGATAAAGAAAAAGCTAACGTTTGTTTTCTATGTTTTTAATCACAAAATTATTAGAAAAATACAAAATGGAGGAATGTTTTTCAGCTTTTTTCAAAGGAATCCATCACAAAATAAAGAGTTGTCTCAGCAAGTGTCACTGGTTTATTGCTTTGGGTTTCTGGTGCTGCATTTCTGAATGAAGCAATATCACATTAATAAGTGTGATAAAAGTGAGACCATTGTGGGATATTATCCAAAATGGTGGGAGAAATAAAACGAGGAAGAACTAAGGTGAATGGAAATCCTTGGCTCGTTTTGTAAAGGAAAACTCAAGCGTACTGAGGTATACAAATTCTTACTTAAAGTAGCTCTTAGACATGCCTAGGATTTGATACACTGCGAAATAATAATGATCGCTATTCATTTCGTCATGGTGAAAAGCTCACTGAAAAACTCCAAATGCCTTTGAAGCTAAGGTAAAATGTAGCAGTTTGCGTTTGGATCTGATGAATGTAATGGTCAGATATGAGCAAATATTTATTTTGAATCTCTGATGTACGATGTCCCCTGTATGCTGTGAATGTGTTTTGTTACCATTGGTTAATAAAGTAGCTGATTTGGCCAATAGCCAGGCAGAATAGAGCCAGGTGCAAAATCCAAACAGAGATACAGGGAGAAAGAGGACAGAATCAGGGAGACACCAGTAGCCTCTGGGGAAGCAAGATGTGAGGTAATGCCGTGGACATGTGGCAATACATAGATTATTAGAAATGGGTTCATTTAAGATATAAAATCTAGTTAGTAATAAGCCTGAGCTATCCACCAAACAGTTTTTTTTTTTTTTTTTTTTTTTTTTTTT
>NW_026068061.1:2756074-2758345 GCF_014885135.2 Alexandromys fortis | reverse complement strand
AGAGTAAGTCAGACATTATTTCGATGTTAGATTTCCTGTTGGGCAGGCGGTCAAAACCCGCTGGGACCTGTCATGTCAACTAAATTTTCTTTAAAGATCGCCTTGCTTTTATCAGAAGACAGGACAGACGATTACATCTTAGACTTAAACAGTCCAAGTAAACACACTTACGAGAGATTTTGGAGCCACATATAACTTTCTTTTTCCAGTTTTTTTGGGATTTTAAAGCTTTGGTTTATTTTGAGTCAGTTGTCTCTCAGACATTTGCTTACAAATCTACAAAGAATCATAGTTTCAAACCCCTACTTTGCTAGCAAACTATAGAAGCAGAATATTTCTTTTTATCCCAATCCTTCTCAACTCTCATAATCTGTGACTGACAGTTTAGCTCCTTTTTCATATCATTGTACTCATGTTTTTTTTCAACCTTGATTTCTTTCTATACCATCATATCTGAGACAAGAATTTAAGGACACTAACCCTCAGATGTCCTTCTCTAAACAAATGTCCATTTAGATTTGAAAGAGAGTAAGGAGATGCGTATGAGAGGGTTTGGAGGAAAGAAAGAGAAGAAAGAAATGATGTAATTATGTTATAATTTTTTTCAAAAAAAAACGAGTCCTGCAGTTCAGTAGTGACAAATCCTATCAGCCAACTCCTTGTGAAATATGAAGGCAGGATGACTCTAAAAAATACTTCTCAACAGATATGAGCAGGTTTCTTTGAACAAAGGCATCTTTGAGTCTTCCCTCCCAAATTTGGCTTATTGGAGTATGGATTGTCATGGTCCTGGGAAAGACTGGTGCATCAACTGCAGCCCCATTTGCTCACACACTTTCTCACCAATTTTGCTTTAGCTTTTCTAAAAAGCGAACAAATTCTCATTTAGCCCAAATTCTAAATGCAGTAGAATTTTAATGTAACATTTCCCTTATTTAAATCCTAACTCTTAATACTGTTTCCTTCTATGTTCAATAATTGAATGGATACACATTAATGAGAAATCATGAGAAGTCAATTCATAAAATGACTTGATAAATGTCAAATGATAAAATACTAGAACAAAGGAAACAGCACACAATATTTTTCCTACTGTATGATTTTTTTTCGAGACAGGGTTTCTCTGTGGCTTTGGAGCCTGTCCTGGAACTAGCTCTTGTAGACCAGGCTGGTCTCGAACTCACAGAGATCCCCCTGCCTCTGCCTCCCGAGTGCTGGGGTTAAAGGCGTGTGCCACCACTGCCCGGCTCCACCAAACAGTTTGTAATTAATATTAAGCCTCAAAGTGTATATTTGGGAACTGGCAGGTGGGAGAGAAACCTCCAGTTACAAATGGTGCCAACCATCTGGCATGATCAACATAAGACCTAACAAAGTTTTTAAAAGGTTCTAATCACAAAGAAACAGTCACACTGGGCTTCCCAGTCTCTCATGCTAGCCATGGCACCAAATCACATCTCTGGACAACTGCCAACCACCATGGACCAAGCTACTTGGTGGATTCCCAAAGTCTCTTATAGGGGCCATGATAAAGAGGCTTCCAGATGCTGCCTGCAGGCTTGAAAGCACAGTTGTAGGCTGAAGTACACAGCACAGCTGCAGGTTACTTAGTACTGCTTCCCAGAGTTGGGAAGGTAAGCGTGACTCTCCTGGGTACCTCCACCATGTAGAAAAGCTGAACAGGGTGGAGCCAGCAGCCAAAGCCTTGGCTTTGGTCCTAGCCATGCCCACTTAGCATCTTAAAAACTCTCCTGGTCAAAAAATGATTATAAATACACAATAAAGACAGATTCAGACAGAAAAGGCCTCTAAATGGGTCACAATGTGTTTGATAAACATGCATAGGCTTGGAATAGAGAGGATAAAGGAGAGACAGAGTCATAGATCAAAAGAATAATTTAAAGATAATAAGCTGAGGTTCTCAAAAAGGAAATCGAGCACTAAAAATTAATATAAGCCACATAAAGATGATAAATGCACAGAGAATCTGGATTATGTATATTATTGTGTTTTCTTTGAATTTTTGACTATTAATGAGTTAACAGCAGAGAGAGATTTGATTGTGGGGCCCGCTAAGCTAAACCAACATAAAGCTATCACGCCTTCAAAACATGGGTCTAAGCCGGGCGGTGGTGGCACACGCCTTTAATCCCAGCACTTGGGAGGCAGAGGCAGGCGGATCTCTGTGAGTTCGAGACCAGCCTGGTCTACAGAGCTAGTTCCAGGACAGGCTCCAAAGCCACAGAGAAACCCTGTCTTGAAAAAACCAAA
>NW_026068061.1:2744149-2755976 GCF_014885135.2 Alexandromys fortis | reverse complement strand
AAAAAAAAAAAAAAAACAAAAAAAAAAAACAAAAAAAAAAAACAAAAAAAAAACATGGGTCTAAGGATATGTTGCTTTGGAAAAGAGGTTCTGCTTTTGTTTCCACAGAAGATGAGAAGCTATGGATTCCTTCCAGGCTAATGTGTTTTGATGGAACAAGACACTTGAGAGGTTTCTGATAGGAGCGATGATCCAGGTGATCCAACTCCCAGAACATCTTCAAGGCAACTGACTGAGACAATGCAGCCTTATAGATTAATACAGCCAAGATTTAACCATAATTATTAATTTTCTCTGGTTTGCCATAAGATTACCAACACCCCCAGTCAGCAGGAAGTATTATAGAAAACTACATCCAAATCCCCAGGTAACTTCCATATTAGAAGAAAACTTCCTGAAGATGTTGGATATTTTATAAAATGCCTCAAATTGAATAAAATAATATCCTCTAGCTTTGGAGTTTTTGTGACTTAATTTTTTTATATGAATGAACATGCTTTTTTTATAAGTTTATTTGTATGTACTAAACCATGGTGGGTTTATTGTTTGTTTGATGGATTGATTGTATAGGGAATTAGACTGAGGCCTCACCACCGCTATGCATATCCTCTACCACCAAGCTGTGTCTCAAGCCCCTTTCAAGTTCCTATTCATTTTGAAACAAGAGTCTTACTCAGTTACTCAGGCTGGTTTTGAACTCACTCTGTAGCAGAATGGCCTTGAACCCAGCATTCCTCTGCCCCAATTTCCCAAGTAGTTAGGCTTACAGTCCTGCACTACCAAGCTTAGCTCTGAACATTGTTTAAAAAAACTGCTCATTTTACATTCTTCACAAAATATTTAAATACATGTAAAAGTAGAGACAGTTGCATAATGAATTACAATACCAGCGAGCTTAGTCAAGCTTGGGGTTTTGAAGGCTGGCCTTGAACTGGCGTTTTTCCTGCCTCAGCTTCCGCTGAGTCCTCACACTCAACATAGTCTATGGCATTTATTTATTTATGTGTGGGGATGTGTGTGCACACAGACGTGCCATGCTACATGTGTGAGAGTCAGATGACAACTTGGTGGAGTCAGTTCACTCATGTCTCCACGTGGGTCCCAGGAATTTAACTCTGATGATGAGGTTTGGCAGGAAGCACCTTCACCAACCAAGCCTTCCGACCCACGCCATAACTGTAGTGTTTGGTTTTTGTTATCTGCTTTTAGCAGCGGGGAGAGAGAAACAAAATGAGTGTGGTGGAAGTGAAAAGAGTGTACAGCATGAGGCCTTTTATAAACATGCCTCTATTTGATGTTCGCTATATCAATATGGAGAAATGTTATTACCGACTTATGGTTTAAAGCTCTGGTTCTCAACCTATGGGTCGTAGCCTCTTTGAAAATTCTCTAATTTACATTACAATTTATAACAATAGCAAATTTGCAGTTATAAAGTAGCAATGAAAGCAGCTTTATGGTGGGAAGGGGTCACTATACCACGAGGAGCAGTATTAAAGGGTCATAGCATCAGGAAGGTTGAGAACCGCTGGTTTAGGGATGAAGACATTGAACATCCGCAACTGTGGTCTTCCACAGCATTTACAATCAGAGCCACATTTGAAATGGATCTGAACAACAGCCAGGTCTATGTCCTCTCCATGACTCCAGCTCATGGCTGACAAAGCCCTGTGAGGAGGAGCATATTTCTCCCCTGGTTTTGACTCTGAAACCTCAAGCTGGGGTACCCTATAGGGACTCAAGCAGATACATGGATGTAAAAAGGGCTGCTGGGAGTGAGGTTTCTGTCCTTGATGAGAAACGAAACGGGCAGGAGGCAGTTACTCACATGAGAAAAAGCAATAGGTCAATGCAGGCTTTGGGGCACACCACCTAAATTAGGCGATTGTGTTGGGAATGGGTACTGGGGTTAGGTTCTTTAAAGAACTTTCTCTCTCCTTATACAAGGGACTGGAGACTATAATACTAGATAAGGAATTTTATTTTTCTGTTCTTCAGAACAGCAGGCATGATATAGGTCTGCCATTCTATTCCAATTCAGATGAAGATACATCTTTATCTGGAATGTGTGTGTAACTGTCTTGGAATTAGACTCTCCAGGGTCGGACTATTTCCACATGGCAGACGAGCAAATTCCCAGGATAGCAGTCTGTGTTTCTGTGGACTGCTCCTGCTTCCTGTCTGGGAGGACAGGACACTTTGCTTCTAGCCTGCTTGTGAAGTGGTTGGATACCTCACCTCTCTTGGGCCCCTGTTTTTTTGTTTTTTTTTTTGTTTTTTTTTTTTTTTTGTTTTTTTCTTCTGAAAGCAAAAATGCTGGACCAGAAAAGCACTAGACCATTTTCCTCTTTATAGTTCTGAGAGGAAGAGGTGGAGACCACAGGCACTTTAGGAAAGAGAAGAGGTGTGTGGTGGCAAGACAATCACCTCCAGTGGTCCAAATATTAAGACTTCCAAAGACTTGGAAGTTCTTAAGTCCTGTAGACGTTTCCAGAAGTGACCTGTTAATACTTCCACTCACTCGTGTGACTGTTTTAGAACTATTAGCATTTTTTATTTAGGGTGAAACTTTACTAGAAGTTTTGTTGCTGTTGTTGATTTCACGTCGTTTGCAACTCTTATGCACTCTGTCTAGGCACTTTCTAAACCACAAATAACTTGGTCTAACGCTCAAAAGTTAAATTCTACTCTTGAGACTGGATTTGGAGTTGGATGCTATATGAAATGGAACAGATAGAATTTTGTGGTTTGTTTGGGGATGCTGGCATGAAACCCAGTGTCAGGGCAGCAAACGCTCCTCCACACTGACTCCCAGATAAAGAGTTAAAGTTACCGTAGTTTATTTATTCAACTGTGTAATACTCACAGTGGTAAATGCATGCCAAGTGGAACCATTTTACTACCGTACTGTATTAAGCTTTCCTAAGAGCAAAGTAAATTCGTAAACGGTTGCGCAATCATGATAAGAAAGGTCAGATGTTTTTATTTGTATACATACACATATTTAATAGCCTACTTGTCCGGTGCGCACTGAGTTCCTGCTAACGTGACAAACCCCGCCCTTGCTGAGGTTGCCAAGGTGAGTAGTGAATACTCTGTGGGCCTGGAAACACAGAGCGAAAGAAGATGCTTCTATCCCATCTGGAAACCAAAGAGAGCTGGCAAAGACCTCTCTGCTGCAGGATTTCAACTGAACTGTCAAGTGGTATCACTTGACTGGGACCCTGTGTTCTTCACATTGTAGTAGCTGCAACGTGGCAGGCACTCAATACATATGTTATAGCTTCCTGATAGTCTGTTCTTAGTAGATCCAAGAAGTAAGGGATTACATACATACATTTGGAGCATCGGTGCTCTTATATTATGCCCTTCTGCCTCCTGTGTTATATCTGTTTGGTGTTAACTGGAAGGACATGAGATATGGAAAAAGAATTATGCACTGCCCGGCTTTTAGAATGAGATAAAGGAGTGTGCCTTTGAAAAGCAAAAGCTCAAACTTTTGCAAAAGCATCAGAACGTCCCACAGGTCTCGGACACCCTGGAACGCATGCTCAGAAGCACTGCTCTCTGCCTGAGCAAACCGCCGTGTCACGTATAACCAGGCTTCGATTTGGATGTTTTAGTGTGATTTCGGGTTGGCCACCAGAAGTGATGGCAGCAAGCCTGAAAAGCCGAGACATGTATTCTATAGCTATCAGGATGGTGGGCTGTATTTGTGAAGCACACACCGTCTGGCTAGTGCTGTGAGAAAGACAATTAGCACTTAAGAATGTAAGAATGGAATCTAAAATGATCTTGGAAAACTTGAGTCGTGAGTTCTAAATAGAAACACATGTAGGCATAAGGGACAAGTGTGTGATGACTGTACTATGGCGAGGAATTTTTAGTACACATGACCGACTCCGGAATTGCAAGCTAATTCCCGCCTTACTCTCCTCAGACCATACTAAAATGCTCTGGTCAGTTTTGAGCCTACCAGTCTTTCTTGCAGCGAACTAAATGGGACTTATATTATTTACAGAAAAACTATGACATTTTAAGAATATGGTAACCTGGAGAAGAAGCTGAATTTCTATGTGCAAGGCGTCAAAGCATTTTACCTTTCACTCGTTCCTAGAAGTTACGTTAGGCATGCTCCACCAAAATGAGGGCATGGGACAACAAGAAGGGAGACCGCTTGTGTGTTTCCAAAGGCACGTTAAGGAGACGGCGCCCTGCAGATGAGGGTGACCATGGCCACCTGCCGATTTGATGCATGTCTAAGGCACACAAGAAAAGAATTAAAAAAAAAAAAGATGGAAGAGGTTTTCTGGTGTGTTGAAATATTTAAAGAAAAACATTGTAATACCTGATGTAGGATTGGCAGTTAAACTGGTGGTAGTACATAGAATACTCAGAAGAAAATGAGCCCAGGGAAATGCAAGTTAGAGCCACAGTCAATCATAATATACACGTGAAAGAGCTTAGCTGTGAAATATTTACATTCTTACAACCATGTAAGTACTAAGTAGTAACCCAAAATCTGGTTCAATAAGATTCAGCAGATGAAAAAACGAGAAGGATGGTGTGACGTATGTAAAGGGACAGCCCAGTGAAAGGGAATTGTCCCTTTTATTCCACAGTGAGCAGTCACAGAGAAACTAGGATCAGCATCTTCAGCTAAAGATGGCAGAGTAAGGCTGTGGGAGCAAACAAGCAAAGTACCAGCCTGTCAATCAAACAAATGGACAAAACAGAATTACAGCACACCTTTAATCCCAGCGAATCTCTGTGAGTTCAAGGCCAGCTGGGGGCTACAGAGTGAGTTCTAGGACAGCTGGGCTACCTAGTTTCAAAAAGCCAAAAAACCAAAAAATTAAAATAAAATAAAAAATTATGAACATTTGAGATTGCTGTTGGAGTGGGAGATGGTTTTAGGGGGAGGCGCAGGAGGTGCTATTTTTTCACTGTAATCCTTGTAAATTGAATTCTTTTTATATATTTAACTTTAGATTATAATAAAAAGGAAACAAATTATTTGGCTATATAAGCATGTAATTAAGCAATGGTATAAGAATGTTCAGATGCAGGGAAATTTTGACCAGGTGACACCAACTATTTGTTGTATTGAAAAATCAAGACTTTTATTTGATTGGAAACTGATGGCCGCTGGGGGAGGGAATGTCAATTTTCTTCAGGGATTCAGGCCCTGAGTGGCTACCATGCTCCAGTAGGTGCTCCTTCACCCAGGCACAAACACTAAATGGATATGGATTATAGGGGTTGGGAGGAGAGAGAGACAGAGACACAGAGAAACACACAGAGAGGCAAAGAGACAGAGAAAGGGGGGTGAGATTTGGAAGGGAAAATGCTGATAGGTAATGGGATGGGAATTGGAGAGGAGGAAACGGGGAGCTGAATTTTTCAACCACAATATATGTATGCATGGATATTAAATAAGTTATTTTTTGATTCAGGGCCTAGTTCTGCTGAGGCTAGCTCTACGTGCATGCGTGAGTTCATAAGGCTGTACTTCCTTTCCTGGAGCTGTGTGGGTCTGATCCCACTTACTCAGCAGGTCGGCATGGATTGTGAGAAGTTATGAAGAAGTCTCATATGCACTACATTGGCTCAGCTGGGTTTCTTCTGACTCTGTGGGCCTCTGGCAAAGGCGTGGTGGGAGGACAGAACATTGGATTTGTAGACAGACAACCTAAGGTTAATTTCCAGCTCAATTGCACACTATGTGTGTGACCTCAGAGAAGTTACCTCACCCTGAATCTTAATTTCCTCATCTGTAAATATGGGGCTACGTGATATCCACCCCATGGCAGTGTTGAGTGATTAATAAAACTATGCTTATAAAACACTTGACAGATGCTCAAAATATGTCAGCTTCCTCACCATGGAGGTGGCAGTTCCCCCTCAGGGTTAAATCAAGGGTCATTCGGCATGATGATGTCTGTTTACCTCCAACATATGAGCTGAAAGAGAATTAAAATATAGCTTATTTCATTTCATTTGTTTATTTCTAAGACAGGGTCTCACTCTGTAGTTCTGGCTATCTTGGAATTCACTAAGTAGACCAGACTGACCTTGAACTCACAGAGCTGTCCCCCGCCTCTGCCTCCTGAGTGCTGGGATTAAAGGCAGGCGCCAGGACACCCAGCTTTAAGATATAAATTTCAATATTCACCTGTTTTTTTACCCTTTGTGTATTGGCAAACAATCAGTTCTTCTATCCAGATATGGAAATGTATTTTAAAAGTTTATTTGTTCAAATTATATAGCTTTTTGGTGTCCTAGAGACACAACTTGAGAGCTTGTTAGTTCCATGTGGCCTAGAACTGTGAGCAGACTAGAGAATTTATCAAGGCCTGAGGGTAATGGAATAGTCAAAACATGCCCCCTTCCAACCAGGTCTCCCAAATTGCTACATAACCCTTTGGGATCCTGTGAATCATAGTTCATAATCACATTTCACAGATACAGGCATTTCCTTGAGGGCATTGTTTATACGAAGTTTTGAAAAAGCAACTTATTTTTCTTACTATTGACTCTGGCACCTGGCTCAGGAGGGTAGGGGAAAGAGAGGGAAGACTGCTTGGTAGGGAAGGGATGAAGCCCTCCATAGGCAGGGCAGAAAAACAAAGTCGGTTGTTGAAGACAGGCCTTCCTAAAGAGCAAACCTCGGGCCAGCTCCCAGCTTGGTGGCACTGTCTAAATAGCCTCTCAGCTTGCCACATCTCAAGTCTACTTGCAGTTTAGTGCCTTTAACAGGAAGTCTGTATTTTCACTTTGAAATTCTTTAAATAAAAAAATTTCCATGATATATGCATATTTTAAATGCAGCAGGTAAACAATTTTTTTAAAAAAATAATAATCTGCTGTCCAGTAGAGTTATCCTTTGAGCCAGGTGAAGAAATATGAACTAGCTATCTAGTGGTCCATCCTCTCTTCCTTGAGCAGGAGCAGAAGTCCTTTCAATAATTTACCACTGTGCTCATCAGGTCCTTGCATTGACCACCCACTGGACACCAAACTGACTTTACCAGGATAGTTTTCTGTGGAGAGTGATGTTGGAAATCTAGATTAAGGCAGAGGCGATGGCTGTGGGGATGATAACAGAAATACATGGGAAGATCAAGTAACTTCAAAGCTAGAAAGGCCAACCTTTGGTCACTCCCAGAAAGACTTCTATAAAAGAAGTAAAATTTGCCTTGATCTCAATCCTTGTGAGAACTCTTCAGTCCCATAAAGGAGGAGAGCACACTAGAGAGCTTAGAACCAAAAGTGTGGTTGACCAAGGCATGCAGACCCGTGTGGTTAGTATAAGGAGTGGGTATGAGAGGGAGTAGGAGGCGTGGAACAAGAAGCAAGAGAATACCCTGTAATTAACGGAGGTGATGAGCTCCCATGAGATGCCACGGCCAGAGAAACATTGGTGATGGTGAGGAGGGGAGAGACTAGAGTCATCCCAATGTTGGCTAACAAGATCTTAAATTACAGAAATGAGCATGCCAAGCAGGGCTGGTAAGTTATTGCAAACCCCTTTAAGATCTAGAGTGCCCTGTAGAACCGTAGACATATTATTTGTCCTTGCTTTGAGTCTACTGTGCTAGCTCACCTCCAGTTGAATAAGCACTGTGGTGCCCGTACTAAGTCTGCAATAGGTACGTGTTGCCATCACCACGTCCTCTCGTGACTGCCCAGAATTTATTATGAAAGCTATTTTTAGCACAAGCTCTTTTTAGTCTCTCTAAACATCATAAAATAAACTCAGCTAGCCCATTCTGTTCCCTTGCAAGTGCCCTAGAACGACTATTAACTCCGCTGCTAGGACAAAAGATAAGGTCAACAGAACTTTGGTAGAGTGGGGACCAAAACCACCTTTTACTTTATAGCCATTTAACATAGAAGTGGGAATTGATGACTCATGGGGTGTTTTTTTTGGCATTCCTGATCTGTGATACAATGGAATCTAGTGCACATTTCTTTCAACTTTCATCTTTAGGAATGTCTGATGTGTAAACACTCAATAATAACGATTTAACGTTTTGACTAAATAGCCATGCTAAATCCATCGATTAAACAGCTGAGGAAATCATTTCTGGGAAAAATTTTACTGCTCCACGGTGCTCATCAGACAGGAAGTGGCAGGAAACAATGCATTGTGGTGCGTACCCACACCCCCGCCTTCCCTCCCAGCAGGATTTGGTGTGTCATTCATTGTGTTAGAGTTTGCCTTCCAGCTGTCTGCAGCCCACATTTTCATCCTTGCTTTCCCCTTTAGTGGTATACGGTGATGAACCAGGTCCTTAGACAGTGTCTTTTTATTCTCTTTAGACCATTTTTTTCCCCCCAATTGAGAAAGAAACTTGATTTAAAGGGGGAAAAAAAAATCAAGTAGCTGAAATTATTCTGACATATGAAATAGTCATGCTTGCAATATGAAATAGCCATTAGGTAATTTCCATAATCCTATAGGATAAGTCCTGTTGGTTCAAGAAAAATGAAGTTTGTCAAAATTTTGCACCACTTTAAGATGTAGTAAGTCACAACCTGAAATGAAAATACCATTTGCAAAAAGATCCTCCTTTTACTGAAGTATGATTTATGATTTCTTTTGCCCTAAATTTTCTTTGCCTGTCTCTTACTCTCACCTTTCCACATTATTTCTTCATTTGGGAAGAATACATTTTCCTCACTCTTAGTAGAATAAATTACTTTTTGGCCAGACTTCGTAGGTTCCCATTCAACAGCTGGCTATTTTTTTTTTTTTAAATTTCTTTTTATTAATCCTTTCTATCTTTCACACCATGCATCTCCATCCCATTCATTTCCTCGTCCCTTTGTAGCCACCCTCTGCCCTTGCAACCTACTCCCGAAAATAAAATAAAATAAAATTTAAATGAAGAACGAGAAGAAGAATAAAAGAGAGAAAAGAAAATCAATCTGGAAGTCATGAGCGTCATGGAAGCCGCAGTGTGAGCCAGTGAGTCACACAGTAAACATTTTATCCATATAGCCTTACTTGCAAGTGTTTATTGCAAATAGCCATTGGTCTGGTTCGAGGCCTCTGGTTTCTCCTGCATTGTCAATGCTGGGCCTTCCTGGAACTCCTCTAGGTTATCCTGTTATTGCCCTGTGTTGTGGAGATCATGCAGCTTTGGGTCCACAGAACCAGTCCCTTCACATGCTCCTGCAGATCACAGATAGGGTGGATGTTGGGGTGGGCCAACTCATAACCCTGGTAGTCAAAGGTTGGTAAGAGTGTCAGCTCGCCTCTGTCCTCACGACCAGGGTGAGCGCTCCAGCATTGCCCTGGTGAGTTCACCCCATGCGGTGATGAGCAAGGGGTGGGGCCAGCTCTCCTGCTTTCAGGTCCTCAAGGTTGGATCTCCACTACTACCCACCTTCAGGGCCAGCTCTACTGTGTTGCCCAAGCATGAGATAGGGGCCATTCTCCTGAGCGCTGCAGCTGATGAGGGGCAAGGACAGCTCTCCCACTCTTATGATCAGAGCCAGCTCTGCCATCCACTCAGGAGTTGATGGGCAGGGCAGGGGGGGGCTCAACTCGTTATTTTTGAAAACACCTATGTAAGGGGTTGTTCAACCATGTCTGCCCATCAGAGGTCAGCTAATGGAATTTTAATGAAATACCACTGCACACACCCCATCCTTAGAACTATCAATTTGACTGGCATGGGGTAACTCGAATGTGCACATCGCATAAAACCCCCAGGCTGACTCTAATGGATAGCAGAGCCGAGACCTCAGTCTTTACTGTCCTTTACAAACAGACACCAGGCTCTTTTTCAGCTTGCCAGACCCGACCTCCCTATTGCTCACTCAAAAGATTTCTCTCGGGGTAACTGCCAGCCAAACACTATGGTTTTCAAAGCCAGGGACCCAAGACGATCTATTAGAATGTAGGGAAAATTAAATAGTCTCCCTTTCTCTCCTCTCTCCCTCTCCTCTCTCCTACCTTGGTACAATGTTGAACCCAACATATGCTAAGCTATGCTATGTCTTTATCACTGAGTCACTCTCCCAGTCCCTTTCCCCATTTAAAATATCTCATATTAAGTGATACCTAATATTTTTTATTGATTTTATTGAGCTCTACATTTTTCTCTGTTCCCCTCCCCTTCAACCCTCTCCCGTGCTCCTAATTTACTCAGGAGATCTTATCTTTTTCTATTTCCCAGTAGATTAGATCTATGTCTGTCTCTCTTAGGGTCCTCATTGTTGTCTAGGTTCTCTGGGATTGTGATTTGTAGGCTGGTTCTCTTTGCTTTATGTTTAAAAACCACTTACAAGTGAGTACATGTGACAATTGTCTTTCTGGGTCTGGGTTACCTCACTCAATATAATGTTTTCTAGCTCCATCCATTTGACTGAAAATTTCAAGATGTCATTATTTTTTTCTGCTGTGTAGTACTCCATTGTGTAAATGTACCACATTTTCCTTATCCGTTCTTTGGTCAAGAGGCATTTAGGTTGTTTCCAGATTCTGGCTATGATAAACAATGCTGCTATGAACATAGTTGAGCACATGTCCTTGTGGCACGATTTAGCATTCTTTGGATATATAACCCATAAGTGGTATTACGGGGTCTTGAGGAAGTTTGTTTCTTAATTTTCTGAGAAATCACCACACTGACATCCAAAGGGGCTGTACCAGATTGTACTCCAACCAGCAATGCAGAAGTGTTCCCTTTACCCCACATCCTCCCCAGCATAAGTTGTCATCAGCGTTTTTGATCTTGGCCGTTTTAACAGGCTCAGTTCTGCTCCTGTGGATTTTGTTCCCTCAGGCTCACTCTGTTCCAGGTTGCTGGCTCAGCCCTGCTCCTGTGAGGTTTGCTGCCTCAGGCCCACTCTGGCCCAAGTCGCTGTCTCAATCCTGCTCCAGATACTTAAAATTTTAAATTGTGGTTATGGAACATGCAGTGTGTTTGGGCAACAGATTGGTGGGTTGGGGTCAGAATAGAGCTCTTTCCCCATTGTCCAAATCCCCAGACTTTGCTTTCAACAAGAGCAAGCTGAACATTGGCTTTCTGGTGTGCACTGAATATTGCAGGCTTCTCTAGAGCCAAGAGAGAGAGAAGAAGTGATAGAGATTGAATGTGATGCTGAGATGCTTGGCTAACATCTGCTAATTGTTGGATTAGAGTTCTGGGTACACCAGATACAATGCTTTTTTTCTTTGTATATTTGAATTTTTGAAAAATTATTTTTATTTCTCTGTCTCTGTCTCTGTCTCTGTCTCTGTCTCTCTCTCTCTCTCTCTCTCTCTCTCTCTCTCTCTCTCTCTCTCTCTGTGTGTGTGAATGCAGGTGCCGGTGGAGACCAAAGGCACTGGGGCATTAGCTCCCTGGATCTTGAGTTGTGATAAACAGTTGTGAGCCTCCTGACGTGGGTGCTGAGAACTGAACCCAGGTCCTCTGGAAGAGCAGTAAGTGCCCTTAACTGCGGAGCCATCTCTTTAGCCGCTTATGTTTGATTGTGTGTGTGTGTGGGGGGGGGGGTTTATTTTTCGAGACAGGGTTTCTCCGTAGCTTTTTGGTTCCTGTCCTGGAACTAGCTCCCGTAGACCAGGCTGCCTCTGCCTCCCCAGTGCTGGGATTAAAGGCGTGTGCCACCACTGCCCGGCTGTTTGTTTTTATACTAAAATGTTTCTAAAAATTCTTTGGCTATTTATGGGTCAACTATTAAAAGCAAAACATCTAACTCAATATAAGCAGGATACTCTAAACCACAACTCTTGAGGCTGGATAATTGGTGACTCCATTTTAGAAAAATTTTTCCTCCTCAGGCTGGACCCCCCCCCCCCCCCCCCCCC
>NW_026068061.1:2718931-2744142 GCF_014885135.2 Alexandromys fortis | reverse complement strand
TTCCTCTGCATTTAACACCCACTTTCTTCCTTTTTTCCCCTGCCCCCTCCCTCCTGCAAGCTTCTCTCTCAGCTGACAAGGACTGTGCTCCTAGACTTAGCATCCCCTCTTCTATCTCCTTCCTGTCTTGCTTTTCTTGTCATTTCCCAAAGCCTCCCGGATAGCAAATAATCAAAGCTATCAAGCATGCTGGCCTGCCTCCTAATTTTGCCAGAAGCTGCCCTGCAGTCCAGCGCTGGTGTGCTGGAAGGGCCAGGGAAGCAGTTTCCTGCATATTTGCTTGATGGCTCTCTGATTGCAACTCTGGCCCCAGGCTGTGACCTGGATGTGAGATTTCAGATCCTGCAGTTGGGAGGAGATGCTCTTTCTTTTCTCTTCTGCTAGGTCCAATAAAAACCACCCCATCTCCTACGTCTCTTTGCTCATCCTGAGAAACGGAGAGTCTCCATGGAGGCATCAACGCTTCTGTTAGGGGAATTTCTAAAACATACGTGAGGTTTTTGGGCTCTAATTCCTTTTAAAGTAGGTAAGCTCCTCTGAAAGTCCCTAAAGCATTTAATCGTAACTGTAATCTTCAGGTGACTTGGTAATTGCAGGATCTTTTATTTTCTTTCTTTTTTTGGAAAAGGCCTGGTACTTGGCTTTCGAGCCCTGTAGATTCAGATGAGGAAGGCCGTGCCTCGCCACGACGTTCCGCATTCCGTTCCAGTGGTCAGATCTTGGATATCTGTTCCCCCAAACAGCTTTCCGAACCCTCTTCCTCCGCAGGGCTATCGATTGCATCAGCACTTCACTCTGCTCCCGTGCTCTGTGGCCCACATGTCGGCGTGTGGAGAGCAGCGGTCAGTGTGGACAGCGAGCACTCCGGCCTCAGCAGCTGCGTTCGTCTGACCTAGAGCCAAGCGCGGGCCGGGGCCTGGAGAGCAAGTACTAGAGCCCTGGGAGGAGGGAAGAAATAGGTCATTGTTCCTAGTCTCTTCTTCCTCTGCACTTACAGCTTTCGAGGAGATGAGGGGTAAAAATCCCCCAACACTGCTGAGCATCTACTGTAGAAGAGCGAAGCATAGAGAGAATGAGAGAGCAATTACTCTTTCGTTTATGTTTTAGGAGAACATGGGCTATCTGCTGATTTATGTTATTTAGAAGCATTCACTAAATTTTTGATAAAATAACTTAAATGCCTAGTTGGTAGGCGAATGAGAGCTACCCTAGGATTTTAGGAAGGAAATAGAATTTCAAGGTTTTCTCAAAGAAGTTCCTGATGCTGTAGAAAGTATCATGTTTGGCATACTTACCCAAGTTTGTCACAGAGAACCTTGGCAGCATATTTGATGCAGCCTGGGTTTGTTGTGGTTGGTATTCTGGCTTAGTTTTTCATGCCGTTCAGGATGATGGCTCAAAACTTCCTCTGTGCTAGAAACAAGAGCTTCTACTTTGAACAGTCAGATTTGCTGTTTTCTGGGTGAACGCTGGCAGGAATGTGGTTAATACTCAGTACATTCTACAACGATTATCTGCTCATTCAAGAAAATCCAAGAAACACAGTAGAGTACAAATAAGTCAATAGAAAGTATATTTGTCAAGATTCTCTAGAGTAACCAAACTCACAGAGTAAACCTCTCCCTATATGCAGAAAGAGGACTTACTAGAGTAACTACAGGCTGTGGTCCAGCTAATTCAACCACGGTTGCCTTTAAACAGAAGCTCAAGAGTCTAGTAGTTGCTCAGTCACAAGACTGGATGTCTCAGCTGGTCTTCAGTATGCCGGGATCCCAAAGAAGTAAGCTCTAATGTCAGCGAGAGAATGGATTTGCCAGTGAGGACAAGAACATGTGGTCAAAGGGAGCAAGCTTCCTTCTTCCATGCCCTTTATGTGGGCTGCCAGCAGAAGGTGTGGCCCAGACTAAAGGTGGCTCTTCACACCTCAAAAGATCTGTCTTAAAGGTGTGTCTTTCTATCTCAAAGATGCTGATTAGGTCTTCCCACTTGAAATGACTTAATTAAGAAAAAAAAATCCCTTACCACCAAGCTCAGTGTTTGGGTTTTAGTTAATTCCAGACATAGTCAAGTTGACAACCAAAGCCGGGCGATGGTGGCGCACGCCTTTAATCCCAGCACTCGGGAGGCAGAGGCAGGCGGATCTCTGTGAGTTCAAGACCAGCCTGGTCTACAGAGCTAGTTCCAGGACAGGCTCCAAAGCCACAGAGAAACCCTGTCTCAAAAAACCAAAAAAAAAAAAGTTGACAACCAAAAATAGTCATCCCAGAAGTCTTGTCCCGGACTGTCACCAGCAACTTTGGCATGTGTGCCTTCCAGTCAGCCTCCCATGCATATGCCCATCCTCCCTTTATTAGGACCACGATGCTTCCCACCCAGCACACTTCCCACTTAGCAGGCCTACTGTGGGCATATTCCTAGGTATATGACAATCTTCTTCAGAGATGATTATCACATAACATAACACACAGGAAGTGACCACGTGAACATGCCCACATGACCAACAGAGGACCCCAGATGACTCCTTCCTGCTCTCTTTCAGGCATCACCACCATCCTGACTTCCAAAGCCAACACCCCGCCCATCTTTAGACCCTAGTTTTGCACTTCGTAGAAATGATATCACATAGTATACACTATTTTATTTGTTTTTCTTCCTTTTCTCTCCTCCCTCTCTCCCGTATAGAACTTCTGTTATCATGTTTGTGAGAGTAATTGCTGTATTTATCGTCTGCTCATTTTCATCGTTCTATTGGACGCTACTCCACGAACACACCATAGTTTACTTGTTTATTCCAGTTTTGATGGTCTTTGTATTGTTTGCCAATCCTGAGGCATTATGAAGAGGGCATCAGTTGCATCTTTTTTTACTTATCTTCTACTGGAGATATATGTGTTTTCTCTCTTAGGGATTGGGGTACTGGGCTATCTGGTAGGCCTGTTTAGCTTATAGATAATGCTAGTTTTTTAAGTGCTTATACCAATTTTAAACTTTTGGTGGTCGTGTATCAGAATCCCACTTGTTTTATTTTGAGACATAGTTTCATGTAGCCCAGGCTGGCCTTGAGCACACTGGGTAGCTGGGGACGAGCTTGGACTCTTCCTAATCTGTAAATGGAGACTGCTTGTGTGTTTCCTGGCCGTCCTGACCCAAATAATCACTCAGAAACGTTATTAATTCCAACACTGCTTGGCCAATGGCTTATGCATATTACTAGCTAGCTCTTACATCTTACATTAACCCATTTCTATTATTCTGTGTATTGCCACAAGGTTGTGGCTTACTGGGTAGAGTTCCGGCATCTGTGCCCTTCTGCAGCTACATGGTATCTCTCTGACTCTGCCTACTCTGGCTCTATTTTTCTGTTCAGATTTCTAACCTGGCTTTATTCTGTTGAGCCATTGACCTAAACAGCTTTATTCATTAGCCAATAAAAGCCACACATATACAGAAGGACCTCCCACATCACTAATCCTCCTCCTCACATATGCTGGGATAGCAGGCATCAAATGTCAGGGCACCTGACTGGGAGTTCTATTTGTTTTACATTCCTGCCAACACTTGACATTTTCAGTATAAATAGTCCAGGCCACTAAAGGGGCTTGTGTGCAGTTCTGCTGTTCGCGAAGCTCAGGTCTCGGTGTTGACTCTTTCTGTGTAGCTTCTTCAGGAACCTGTAGATTTTACTTCCGTCACACTGCTGATAATCTTAAAGAAATGCAGGAAACCCTTCCTACTTCAGTGAATGGACACTTGTCTATCACTGAGGGTATAGGTTCATTTTATGTGTTGTGCAGTCCTTTGGACAATCTACTTTGTGAAATGACTGTTGAAATCATTTTTTTCTGTTATCTGGTCTAGTTTTCATATTGACTTATGGGAGTTTTTGAGTGCATTCAGATGAATCTTTGGCCAGATATGTGGTGGGAAATATCTTCTCCTATTCCCTTGTTTGCTTTTTTCACTCTTAATGTGTACTTGTTATGGATGGATCTTCTTATTGTAGTCTGATTTATTAATAGTTTTCTTTTATTGTTGCTCTATTTTGCATTATAGGTGAAGAATCTGTATTTAACCCTTAAAGAGTTCATGAAAATATTCTTTTATGAATTTTCCTAACAGTCCCATTATCTTGTCCTTCTCATCTGTGCTCACAATAAAAATATTAATTTACTATTAATAATTAAACATATAACTTATTTATATACAGCACACACATATTTACTTATATTTATATAAAGGTGGCAAGCACCTTTACCTGTTAAGGCATACTGCTAACCTATTGAGCTCAAGTTTTTATGTAGTTTGAAGCTGGCTTTAAATTCTTGATGTACCTTCCTCTACCCTCATAGTGCTGGGATTATATACATTATAGCTGACTCAAAATTCTTTTCCTTTTTTAAACTAGTGACAATTGATCCATTGCCATTAGTTAAAAAGAACATGTTTTCCACATTCTCAGTATTAATGAACCAATGATATACTCTATTATGTGAATGTGACATTTAAACGGGAGTTTGTAGTTAATTCATGTTTTATGTATTTTTCCTTAACATTTGGCTTCAAGTGACTTTTTAAAAAAGACATTGCAAGAGTTAGTTAGTGTTAAAGTAAGTTCATGTTATAAAAATGCAGTATCAAGATACTGAAAATACTCAAGCATTTGCTAAATATAATGAAATTTTCAGTTATAATTCTAAAGTAAAAGGTTCACTTTATGGGTCAAGTAAAAAGTAGACTTTAAAAAGTGAATATTGACTAGAGGCGTTACCAGCCAATTTTCCTGTCACTGTTACGGTTTGAATGTAAAAAGTATCCCACAGGCTCCTACGTTTGAACCCTTGGTCCCCACCTATTGGTGCTATCTTACAAGGTTGTGGGAACTTTGGTACACTGGGTCTTAGCTGACCTGCACTGGCCTCCAGGGAGGGACCTCTAAGGTGATACCTGGTTCTTGGCCTTGTTCTTTCTTTCTCCTCATCTGCCAAGACAGAAGAAACTGTACTGCCAACTCTCACTGCCTCTGCTGCTATGCCTTCCTCATTGCTGCTGACCCTTTGAACCATGAGCCAGGACTGCTTCCATGGCTTGTTTCTGTCAGGCGTCTCATAATACAGACAAGAAACGGTAACTCACAGACGTGATTTAGGTTAGCTCTCTCATTAATCATAACACAGATCTATCACATTAGATATAATTAATCTGTTGACTAATTGAGCGACTCTTCCACGTACTCTTCTGAAGATGGTTTTTGGGGTGTAATAAATTATTTCATTTTTTTTTTTCCAGAGGAACTCTGGCTTGTGAACACCTTGCAGAGTTAACATTGATTACTATGCTGTTTGTCACCATTCAGTGACTTAGTTTAGGCAACTGCATTTGAGAAGGTCTAACTTCAAAGACATTAGAAAATGCAAATTTTCTTTTAATTTTTTTTTATTTTATTGAGAATAAGAAAAAAAAAGTTTCCGCCTCCTCCCAGCCTCCCATTTCCCTCCCCCTCCCCCACTCTTCAAAAACAGTGGTTAGATGCCACGAAGTAAGTGGCAATGCCTTAACCGTATGCGTGTTGTTAGGCCCAAGGGCCTCTTCCATCCTTGTCAAGGGGAGTGCTAACCTTCTCTCCTTTCATACAACACGAAAATGCAAATTTTTGAAGATGACTTATAATTGAAGCTTAGACAGGAAGTGTGTCCTGCATGTTCTAATGGTATAGACAGATGAATGCTATGATTTAAATGTATGATTGCATGGTTGGAATAACTTATTCTATCTAATCAAATTTATTTTATGAAATATATAGTAAATCGATTTCCCAAATGTACTTCAAATAGAATTATAGCCTGGTGTTGGAGGAATCGATTATCCTTATCTCAGCTACTAGGAAAGAATTTCATGGTGGTAGTTAGCCTTTGACTCGGAGTTTTGGTCTCTGTTCGGTTTCTATAGGTTATTGAAGTCTAATGTGTTTTATTTCCAAAACACAATCTCAAGTGACTACTAGGTCTGCCATTTAAAACTGTCTGTTGTCAAAATGAACCGTACAGATTTGAAGCGAGTTTCTTTGAATTTGTGCATTACTTACTTTTATGATTGCGTGTGTGCTATGTGGGCTCCTGTTCGTGTGTCTAAGAATGGGTGTTCTTAAGGACACTGGGGTCAGTCTCCAGTGCAGTTCATTGGGACGCTGTCCACCTCAGTTTTTGAGATAAGGTCTCCCTCCCTGGCCTGGAACTCACTGATTAGACACAGCCCCAGGCATCCATTGGTCTCTACTTCCCCAGTCCTGAATTACAAACTTTTATTCCCGCACGGGTTCCAAGGGCTGGACTTAGGCCCTTATACTTAAATAACAAGTACTTTACTAGCTCTGAGAAGTTCTTTTTAATGTAAAAAATTGGGCTAGCACTTGGGAGGCAAAAGCGGGAGGAATTCAGAGTTCAAAGTTATGCTTATTCCTTAGTTTCTTAATGAGTTTGGGCAACAATGAGACTGGGTATCAAAAAGACAAAAAACAATCAAAAATATAACTAATCTACAATGCATCGAATTGCGTTTGAAATGAGTTTTGAACTTTAACAACTAGATTTTCCCACACTATTTAAGTATTTATTAAGTATTGATTTATGCGTATTCACCTTCACATGTAATAACTATTTTCAGTTCTGTCAAAATTATTTTAAGGCGAACAAACAAGGCGAAATTGATTTCAGACTTATTAGATTTAGTACACCTTTTATTTTCATACGTGAAAACCAAAGTCTGTGTTTCTCCAAAAACTCTTACCACACCGTTTATTTAATGCTTGCACCGCACAAAATAGAACCAAAAGCTAGAAATTACTACAGCCAGGTTGTCGAGAGCGGTTTAGATCAGAGGCTCCCAAAATGTGCTTCAGAAGATGCTAGTTCAAGGAATTAAAGCAGTGTTCGGATAAAACCAACCAACCAACCAAACAACAACAACAACAACGTAGAGTAATCGAATTCACTTTGAAAATAAAAGCTAGCCAGGTTTCTCAAAGGCTGAGACGTTTGGACTTTCTAATATGCTCGTGTTCCTTATGTGTGGGGATCGTGTGAGTTGGGAGAGCAGTATGTAGTATTTCCCAGAGACTTCAGGGCAAGCCCAATCTAGACCAGTTGTTTCTGGAACATTCTTTGAGAAATGTTTGCTTATGGAAACATGCTTCTCCCTAAGGTTACCAGTTCAGCTCCATCCCTTTCAAGGCCCATATCTGAAACAGACCTGATAATTCTGATACTTTTCTCGGCCGGCCGTGTGTTCCTGTACTGAAAAGTTACAATATTCCTGACTTCTCCACAGGAGTTGTGGAGACTAGATCTCAGAAGATCTCTTCCTCCTTTCAACAAATAATGATAAGTTCTTACACTTCCCTCGGCATGGAACACTCTTGGGAGTCCCAGGCAGGGTTAACCTCCTCTTCAATTCTCCCAGTAGACTACTTTAGTGTGTGTGTGTGTGTGTGTGTGTGTGTGTGTTTTCTCTCCCTTCTCTTACCAGACTGTACTCAAACTCACTCTGTAACCAGGGACAACCGTGGTTTCCTGCTCTGTTGCCTCTGCCTCCTCAGTGCTGGGCTTACAGGTGCGCACAGTTTATAGGGCGCTGGAGACGGACCCAGGACTTTACGCATGCCCAGCAAGGATTTTACCAGCTGCGTGGCATCCTTAGACCCCTCTTACCATTCTCTCATGCATGACACCATCTGAAAATATTTGTGGCTATAGCTATATGTATCAGAGACCTTATCATTCTTTGTTTCACAGGTCTTCCGAGAGGGATACCTCGGCACATGTAGGACTTTTAAAGGTGAACTGTACCCTGGAACCGTGAGCCACAGCAAATCCTGTTCTCGTTTGCTTTCTGTGGCTGTGACAAAAACACTTGGAAAGGAAGGGGTTAATTTGGTTTTTACACACACACACACACACACACACACACACACACACACCAATCGCAGTTCATCACTGAACAAAGTCAGGGCAGGGACCTGGAGGCAGGAACTGAAACAGAGACCCCAAAGGAAGGCTGCTTACTGGCTTGCTCCCCATGTTTTGCTCAGCTTGCTTTCTTACACAACTGAGGACAGCCTGCCCAAGGCTGGGCCTTAATCCACAGGAATCGTTAATAAAGAAAACGACCCAGAGATTTTCCTGCAGGCCGTCTTTAATTAAAAATTCTCCTTCCCAGATGATTCTAATGTCTCAAATTGAGAAAAAAAATGAATCACACTATCTGTTTTTTCCCTTTAAGTTGCTTTTGTTACACAGTATTTGAACACAGGAGCAGGAAAGGTAACTGGGATGCAAAGGGTAAGAGACAGAAATGTGGAATCCCATTTGTGACCATGCACGCCTGAGGGAAACAGGATGTTATGGGACCTCTCCAGGGAGCAAATCTGCTCTTGGACAGAGGTGGTTATGGGCAGAGTGTCAAGGAAGACTTCTAGACAATCTTCAAGTTAAATCAGGAAAACAGCTCATTGGAAAGAGTTGAAAACCCTCAGCTGTTCTGGCAAGTACAATTGAGCCAGGAAGGCAGGTGGCAGAGGAGAGGGTTGGGGGCGTTGAGGCAAGTGGGGAGAGCTCACTGCAGGCTGAAAAACTATGCTGAGGAATTGAGAGTTTATCCTGACTTTGGTGGGAAGAAGTAAAATTGGAGAGAATATAATGATTTTCAAATTATTTTTCTGTCGGGCGGTGGTGGCGCACGCCTTTAATCCCAGCACTCGGGAGGCAGAGGCAGGTGGGTCTCTGTGAGTTCGAGACCAGCCTGGTCTACAGAGCTAGTTCCAGGACAGGCTCCAAAGCCACAGAGAAACCCTGTCTCAAAAAAAGAAAAAAAAATCAAATTATTTTTCTTTTTCTGGTAGTTACCAAGATTACTGGTGAGGAGACCGAGGAATGTTTTCAGCACTTAAGAATAATCATCCCTTTTCCCACCCTTATCCCAAGCTCCAGCGACGCTCCTCCTCCTTCTTCCTTTTCTCCACACAACTGCTGTTTTGGTAGAAAATACGTTTTCTTCCGTCTCCACATGCTCTTTGGCTTCCTTTTCTGTCCCTCTCCCCTTTGGTAAATTTGTTTGCTTGTGTTTTGTTTTGTGTTATGGTGTCTCCTGGAGCCTATGCTGGCTTTGGATTCACTGTACAGCCAAAGATGGCCTGGCTCCATGAATCCTCCTGCCTCTACCTCCCAAGTGTTAGGATTACAGGGACCATTCCATTATGCTTAGTTGACTACATAATGTTTAAGGTCCAGTTTGAATGAGTAACCATAGGCGCTGTGGGCTCAACACCATCTTACTATCCTGGGTCTGTTTCCCTGAGTACGTGGAAGGAAAAGATCCTGATCTTTTGTGCATTTGTCCTGGGCGATTGGGACTAGCTAGAGTTATTCAGTGCTCTGTGGTTTCCTACATGTCAGACACTATAAGATGCTGTCTTTCAGAGGTAACCTATTTATCCCTCCCAGTTACAGTTATGTGTCCCGTAGTGGCAGGGATGCATTCTGAGTAATGGAGGACTGGGAGATTCATTGTAGCGTGAGCATCACAGAGCGTCATTGCACGCAGATAAATCACTGCACGTGGCCTCTACATGTAATCATGAGACAGTAAACATGAGATTTACGAGGCTGCCACTAATGTGTCATGGCATACTGTATTACAATAAACCTCCCTTGTATAATTAAGAGACATGCACTCCGAAATAAAGATAAAATAAACATAAACTGACAAGTCGGTAATAGTTGTTTCTCACCACTGAGGGCCATGCACTGTTAGTAATTGTGTTGGTGAGGACTTTATGTGGCTGACAATGTAGCAGGTCTGTTTATAGCATCATTATACAAACTTGTGACTGCTTTGTGGTGTTTGAGTGTCATGGTGGCCATGACATCATCGAGTGATAGACATTTCGAGGCTCACTCTTATCTTCAGGGGACCACATACACATCGTCTGTCTTTGATGTGTATGTGGTCCACAGCCGTCTCTATGTACTATAGGTATTGTTATTAACTTTAGATTAAGGGTTTATCAACCAAAGCAGAGTTTTGTAAAGAAGCTGCTCAAAGTCACACCACCATTAGTAAAGATTAAAATGGAATCTTGAAAGACTGACATTAGAGCCATAAAATATCTTATAAGGAACATTTGACTAAATACCATGAAAGCTAGAGTGTGGTCAATAATTAACAGTAAACACATAGCCAGCACAGCAACTTGGCATGGTTTGTATTGTACACGTTTTAATAGCTAAGGTCACTGGGAGTGAGGATGCTTGTGTATTATTAATTGTATTATTTTTGTAACATTGCAATTTTCTAAGGTTTTATTGGTAAAGCCACATACTTTAGGATTTGAACCCAGGCCTGTATGAGTCCAAGATGAACGATTTTAACAGCTGGAAGCGTTCCTTCTGGTATCTCTGGTATCAACTTACTTGAATGGACTGTGACTTAAGACTGGGGTCCCCGAAGAGTCATGTGGAAAAGACAGGATGCAACTTCAAGTCCGGGATCCTTTTTGCTCAGAGAGCTAGGACCAAAGAACATTCTGGAACTTTTGTCCCTATCTACTTTTAGAATACTAGCTATTCTCAAAGACCGAGAAAGACTCAAAAACAAAACAGATGATAATTAAACAGTTGACATTTAGAAACGCCAACACTACACACAAGGCGACTACCGAGAAACCCATGAATTAAAAATCATGACTTGGACAGGTAGCTTAAAAGGCGAACACGGGGCAGAGAGCAGAAGGCTGGCCTGGAGCCGGCGGGAATCTGAAAGCTAAACTGTGTGACACCACTCAAACCAAGAGTCTGTGCACTGTGAGAACTAGAAGAGGACACTGGAGAAATGACCATGGGATTCCCCGGTGGCCCCGGGGGCCAGTGAGGATCACGAGGAACAATCAAGGGCGTGCTAGCAATACGTGCGTGTGCAGGACTGGGCTAAGGAGAGGGCCCAGAAGGAAAGGTCAGCAGGAAAACCAGGACTTGGGGGGCTGTCTGCAGGGTCACCATGGTATTGAGAATCATGGCCCCGGAGAGCAGCTCAGTCAGTGATACCTGATCACAGCAGCTTATCTAAAGTGGAAAGATCGTGTACGGTTTGGGGACATTCTTGAAGAGTGTGTTTGCAGAAAGCCCAAGATCGCTGGGAACTCTTTGGGGGCGGGGAGGGGTTAAAGAAACCCAGGTTGTGTTTATGTGGCTCATTATAGCATATTTGTTTAGTCCTTTAAAGGATGCAATTAGCAATTTACAGGCTTGGGGTTTTCATGCCAGGGAGAGAGAAAAAAAAAAAAAAGTAAAATGATCAAGCTGGAGAAGAATTAAGGGAACGGAGAAGAAAAGGCCTGGCTGGGACACAGGGAAGGAAAGAGTACTGCAGGGACACAGAGACTGTTGAGCAATCCACATGCAGTACAACCGCAATGGATCAAGACAGAGGCCACCCCTGTCTCCTACAGGCCACTGACAACTGCCCAACCGTCTCTGGCTTCTGAGTACGATTATAAAGAGACAGAGTTGTGACTGACCCAGAACACCCTTTTATCGGGATATTCTGCCATATTCTAAATTTGATGGCTATTTGGCCCTTTAGGAAGAGTTAACATATTCGGCTTTTTAAAGCTACAAACTGACTCTTAGAGACACCAGTTTCATTAGCTTCCTACCTTAAGTTTTTCTATGAATAATAAAACTAAAGTGAAATTTGAGAGAAAGAAGACAGAGTCAGGAGAAGCCACGGAGCCCCGCCAGAGACAGACACTGGGTGGAAGTTTACCCTGTAAGCCACAGTCATGTGGCGACACCTGGATTAATAGAAAGGGGTAAATAGTAAGCCAGAAATATGCTTAAGCTATTGACCAAACAGTATTGCAAATAATATAGTTTCTGTGTAATTATTTTGTGGTCTGGGCAGCCAGGAACAAACAGGCGGCCTCCCCCAACAAACATTTGTTAGAGAGACTGATTACAAACCAACTAATGTTTAAAAAAAAATAGAAAAGATCAAAAACATATTGACAAGCAGAACAAGATATAGAGAAACAAAGTGTACATTTCTAGGGTGCCAAATGTCTTGAAATGAAGTTCTGAAACCGTACCTGAAGTGTGATGGTAATCCAACCAGCCAAACCTCCATTTTATAACATAGGAGGCCGTGCAGATAGAACGGTACAGTCCTCTGAGGGTTGTGGGTAACTCACGTAAAGCACTCAACCAGAGACAAACGCATTAAAATAAAGACTTCAGATCATTCACAGGTGTGTAAATGTTCAGAAAATGTGGAACCTGTCTTAATCCAAGTGACACAGCATTGTGCCTGCTACTCGGTGAATTGCAGTAACTGCGCCTTTTAAATCTCTCTGCTCCGATGCACTAAACACGAGCAAAGAGAGACTGTGCCTTCGATGAGGCTGAAGGCAAATGCATATACAGAAGCTGTAACTGGCAAGAAAGCAAGTGAGTGTAGAACCGGGGGAAACTCTTCCAGCTACAGGACGAGCCTGTTATACTTATTAAGCATTTCAGTGTGTATCTGAGATTTCATTTAATGCTCACAACAATCCAGGCTCCATTTTGAAGGCGGGAGCTAGAGAATCAAATTTACAATTTGTGTCTCAGTGGTAGAGTGCTTGTCTAACATGCAGCGGCCCTGTGATCTCCGAACAAGGGCATCACATGGCTGACATGTGGCAACTATGGGATTGTGTCCATTTTAAATGGTGCTCTCTCTTAGGCAGTGGTGGGAGGCCGCTGCTCAGCAGGGTGAGCTCCCAGCTGATTTGCCTTAAAGGATGGCAGAAATGTTATTTGCCCCTATCTTTCTGGGGCCCCTGTGTAAAACACTATTTCTTTATTTTGTTCTTTCAGAGAAAATACAAAAGCAGTACTAGAACATCCAATTATTTAAACAAATGAAGGCAAGAATCATCCCAGCCTGCTGTAGGATAATCTGCCTTGATAATTCCCACTGTGCCCTTCACTCTACATTCTGTTCTTCCCCAGCCTGTTTTTTTTGTTTGTTTTTCCCCTCAGATACCCTATTACATCAAGCTGTGGACTCCTTCAGAGGAAGGGGAAAGTCTTTTTAAACATTCAATGCCCAACCCGGATCACAATGCTAGGCAAAGATTTGAGTGTGTTACATGGTCCTTGTTGGTGCTAGGACCTGAAACCGAGTTTTAGTTCAGGTTATTTTATTTATGTATTTGTTTTTGGTTTTTCGAGAAAGGGTTTCTCTGTCGATTTGAAGCCTGTCCTGGCACTCATTCTGTAGACCAGGCTGGTCTCAAACTCACAGAGATTCGTCTGCCTCTGCCTCCCAAGTGCTGGGATTAAAGGCATGTGCCACCACCGCCTGGGTTAGTTCAGGTTATTTCAAGGGAAACATTATGAAGGTTTTTCTTCTTTTTGTACTTTTTAGTATTTTTTAATTTTAAAAAAACACATTAGCGCCGGGCGGTGGTGGCGCACGCCTTTAATCCCAGCACTTGGGAGGCAGAGGCAGGAGGATCTCTGTGAGTTAGAGACCAGCCTGGTCTACAGAGCTAGTTCCAGGACAGGCTCCAAAGCCACAGAGAAACCCTGTCTCGAAGAAAAACAAAACAAAAAACAAAACAAAAACAAACAAACAAACAAAAAACACATTAGCCAGGCAGTGGTGGCTCAGGGTTTTAATCCCAGCATCCAAGCAGAGGCAGGCAGATCTCTGAGTTCAAGGGCAGCCTGGTCTACAGAGTGTGAGTTCCAGGGCAGCCAGTGCTACACAAAGAAACCTTATCCCGACGCTGTCTCCACTCCCCCCCCCCAATCAGAAATGATAAAAATGTCAGGATTATTTTAACAATGGATAGTGCCGAACAAATGGTGTCTAGCTCCTGCGGCACTGACAGAGGCTGGTTTGAGGGAGAAAAAGAAAGCAAGGTTTAGCAGACTGAACTGTCACTGAGGGACAGGCTCCTCATTGTCTTTGGACTGGTAAAACTATCAGGAGGTTAAAATGACTAATTTTAGGAAAGAGACAAAAATAATTTTGTATAAACTTTCTGTTGAAAATCGGGGCTAGAAAGCGCTTTCTTCTTTTTTTTTTTTTTTACAGTGCCCCGCCCCCCAAGAGCTTGGCATTATGGGAAGTTCAGGGGCCACCTCACACACACACACACTATCCAGACACTGGGGTAACTGAGTAATGATCGTTTAAACCATGAGCCCCGATGCCGACAATCGTGCTGTTGGAACAGCCGGTTAATCACAGCTCGAAAATGACTTATCTCCAATGTGCACCGTGACTAAGCCGGCTGCTGAGCAGTTTCATTGTGATCCTGGTGTCAGTGGAATGCCTGTCACCTTTCCAACACTTAAGTCATTTTGCATAACTGCGGGGTGACATCACTGTGTGACCAGATTATTGGCTGGAGACAAGGGGAAAAAAAAATGTTTCCTGGACTGTAAACCTTGCCCAGATCTAAATGAGCGACGTAGGCTGTTCCTACAGCACACTCGGGGAACCGAGTAAAACTGCGCTCTGAAGCGTCTCGCGTTTGGTGTGACCTATGGCGCGGGCTGCAGCACGCCTGGGATTTGGCAGTCTGTTTAACTATAAACTTCTCTCCCTCCACAGGGCCAGCCTGAAGGTGAAGGGCCAGAGAAAGGAGGCAATGCTGCCGTCTCCCTCTGGGAAGTTTACTAGTTGTAGTTCACTGTCTTTTCCGCGTGTTGACACTGAGGAAACACTCAGCTGGGCCCAGTTGCAAACTGCTTATGGCTGAGCGCTAGCCTTGCTTCCAGGAGAAACGGTGGTCTAGATGAATCCCGGGAGGGCGCTTAAACTTCCAATTTCTTTAGCGGTTTAAAGTCTCACACTCTAAAACTGCTGACGCAAACGCCCCTACACTAGAGATGCAACTTATGATAATGGCGTCTAATAGTTATTGATTTTTTTTGTTTGTTTTTCGAGACAGGGTTTCTCTGTGGCTTTGGAGCCTGTCCTGGAACTAGCTCTGTAGACCAGGCTGGTCTCGAACTCACAGAGATGCGCCTGCCTCTGCCTCCCGAGTGCTGGGATTAAAGGCGTGCGCCACCACCGCCCGGCGAGTCTAATAGTTATTGTTTGCTGTGTGCAGGATTGTTCTGAGTGATAAACATATACCCTTTTAGTCTGACAGAGCAGCCACTATTGTTATAGCTGAGCTACTGAGAAGGGAAGAGAGAAGGCAGGATCACACATCTGAGAAAGACAGAGGGCAGAGAGCTCAGCAGCAGCTCACCTGTCTCAGGTGGTGCCTCCCCTCCACCCCTGTGGTATTATCGCGATAACAATCATTACTTCCACCAGCTACCGCTACTCTATCCACTGAGTGCTTGCGATGTGACCAGCTCTGAGCAATAACCATCCCTTCATCAACCCTGTGATAGAAACCACCCTGATCATATCCCTTATGGAAGATCAGGAAAGTGGGATGGAAGATTCACGCACACAGAAGGTGGGTAACCAGGCAGGGTACTGCTCCTGACTAGATCTAGGCTCCACACATTGAACACAGGGCTGTCTTGTTTCAGCAAGTGCGGTCTGCTGAGCGGGAGCTACTGTGCAACCCTGATTGTGGGTATGATTAGCTTGGTTTATAGCTTCCTATGGGAGAGAACTAAAGTTCTAAGAATTCAGGTCAGTTGCCAGCTTCTGAGGGGCAGAGTCACGATTCTCCCGGCCATACGACCTTCTTCAACTCTAGAGCTGTTGTCCCCAGGCCACACGCCGGAAGGTAAGTTGAGGGGGGGGGGTATAAATTGAGGAAGTGCTCTCAAGAGGCCCCGAGAGCACTACCTTAGTCTGAAGATCTCCCCAGGAGGGAGCTGGTAAAAGGAGTCTAGAAATTACCTAGGACTGTGCCCTGATTTGGACCATAAATTTAGATGCCATTAAGCACCTTCTCTATTGGTTGAGTCTATATGACCTGCTGGCTAGGGGCCGGTTCCCCTCTCCCTTCAATTCTCTTTCTCTTTTCATCAGACTCAGTATTTCCAAACAGCACCGCCCCTGTCTTCATTTAGCACAGAGCCCGGAGTACCCTCAGTTCTCTTGCCTTGTAAGGGGTTCTCCCTGCCCCTAGCCCTGCTCTTGCTTTGTAGCATTCAGTTCTCTGGAATGCGGCCACCCATAAGCACGACACACATTTGCAGAAGGCTTTAGAAACACATCTGATTAGTGGGCCTCATTTTGTTAAAGGGGCCGTGCACCAACACTGTGCCGTGTAACCTTTTAGTGTCATGGAGGGGCACCCTGCCTTCAAACTGTAACCATTTACAAACCCTGGAATCAATAAAAAGCAAAAGGCAGCAAACTTAAGAAGCCAACAGCTTGAATGCTTCAGAAACTTTGACTCCAGAGTTTTCAACAGCAAAGAGCCTGGGGGGCAAATTGAAACTCTTACTCTACTAAGGAAAAATCAAATATATCCATCTAACCACTTAAGGAATATTTATTTTGGAGAAGCAGAGATTAAAAATACGTATGATATATCTTAGAGCATAATGCTGAAAAATAGAGAAATGCCATAGCAATGGAAAAAAAAAACCTTGCAAGATGTGGTTGTTCCAACAGGGAAGCAAGCCCTAGAGAGGGAATCTTCTGGAAGGAGGAAGAACTTGGCAGGAACTAGAAAAACTGGTGGAATTCTAAGAGTTGACTTAGAGGTTAGGGAAAGGACAGTCCACACTGGGAGCTGCACGTGATCAAGAGATAAGACCGAAAGATGGAGTCATGAATCTCGCTCCAGGGCACACAGCTCTTATGTAATATGAGACTCTTCTCTTACAATCCACAGGGATGGCCGAGGGTTTGTAGTACTTTAAATATCAGAGAATAAAATGTAGAGGAAAGTATTATGAGCTTCAGAATTAGAAAAGGGAAAATCGTAACAATTGCTTTGCTTTACTCTCAGCTGCCATGCCTGGACCCATGAATGACCCTTCAGTAGGGAGAGACTTATCATCGTGAACAAGTCAATGACTCTGGACTGTGTTTCCCTAAAGCTCACACTCCCAACTCGGATCAGCAGTCACTCATCTCGTCCGAACTTCCCAGCCGCCTCTGACCTGCTCTAAGTTTGTATTCCTGAATAATGAAAAGATCCTTCTATTCGGTGTGAATGAATAACGCATGTTTGTGATCCTAATCAATGCCTAGGCATATTTTTGGAGCCAAGACTGCCTTAAGATAAACGGGTTCTCTTTGGGTCTTTGATTGTTAAGTGCTTTGGGATGTGGTCTGAAGATGTTCTCTTCCTTTATTCAGACACTGAGAGAGTTCCTACAGTGGAACCAGCCTTCAGATTGGTCCCTGATGATGCCTGATTCCCATTGTGCCTGTCCTGTGTAGAATGGTACTTAACAGAATACGGTAAACACAGTTGTGTGTTACTTCATAGGTAGATTATAACAGACATTGGGACTTTTGCTTTGTTTTCTCTGGGATCATTTTCTCTCAAGGAAGCCAGCTGCCACGAGGCACTAAGAAACCTTTAGAGAGGGACTCATTTTGGAAGAAGAACCAAGGTCTGCTGCTAACCATTGGAGAGGAAGGGAAGCTTTTGATCAACAGCTAAGTGAGTTAGATGGCTTAGAAGTAGAAGTAACAACCCAAACAGGCCTTTGGCTCCTCCCACCCCTGACCTTTGGCAGTGCTGGGATTAACTCTAGGTTCTTAGGCTGGAGAGTCAGGTGCCCTACCAGGCTACGGCCCTAGCACTTGACTTTTTGTTTGTTTGTTTGTTTGTTTTGGTGTTTTGAGATAGAGTTTCCCTGACAGCCTTCACTGTCCAGGAAGTAGCTCTTGTAGACTAGGCTGGCCTTGAGCTCTCAGAGACCTGCCTGCCTCTGTCTCAGGAGTGCTGAGATTAAAGGGATTAAAGGCCTGCACCACCACCACCACCACCACCACCACCACCACCACCACCACCACCACCACCACCACCACCCCTACCACCCCTACTGCTGTTTAGCCTGCAAGTGACGTTTTGATTGATTTGAACCTTAAGAAAGACCCAGAGTCACAACTCAGCTGAGCTACTCCTGCCTTCCTGACAATCAGACTTGGTGGGTTAAAATGAATGTGTATTGTTAAAATAAATGAAAAAAAATTAATAAAGATATATTAAAAAATAAATGTGTACTGCTTGAGGCTATTAATGTTTAGATGTTTTATTTTCTAGAAATTAATGATAGACTCTTGGCATTGGTTAGTTCGTATGTCAGGAACTGGGAATTAGGTTTTGCTTCCTATAAACTAACAGTCCTAAGGGAAACAAAGACGTAAACAAACACCCCACAGGAAGGTGTGCCAACACCCATGTAGCCCAGCACAACCAATGCCATGCAGGAAATCCCTGATCTAGGGAGCTGAGGATCTAGCAATCAATACACTTGGAGAGAATGGAGATCTGAAAAACACTTTACAAACAGATAGCTAGAGATGGGTGTCCAGGGAAGATCAGTGCATCTCCCAGAGGAACAGCTGGAAGAGCATCCTCGACCACCTGCAGTTAGGAGATTCAACAAGAGAGAAAGGATACCTTCACTTCCATCCAGCTGCGGCCGGCCGGGGATACGTGGAAGAATTTCCTACTACGAAAGATGGATTTCGCCTAACAGGTGAAAAGGCTCTGGGAACTTTTAGCTATAAGCTCAGTAGCCAGATATCCATTGCAGAGTAGGTGTATGTTCTGTTGCAAGTGCATATTCACTAGAGGGAGGCCATAGACTAGATAGATAGGAACTGCTATACTTCTGCTCAGGTGGGATTTATCTGAGAGACACAGGAGCTTTAGATACTCTTTATATCACTTACTAATACCTCCATTTTAAAAGAATCTCAGATGTATCAAAAATCGCAAAGGGAAGCCTCAGGGATATAGCTCAGAGGTAGAACATTTGTCCAGCCTGGCCATGGCCTTACGTTTCAAACAAAGAGCAAAAAAAATATTGCAAAAAATGATATGAGGGGGGGCTGGAGAGATGGCTCAGTGGTTAAGAGCATTGCCTGCTCTTCCAAAGGTCCTGAGTTCAATTCCCGGCAACCACATGGTGGCTCACAACCATCTGTGATGGGGCCTGGTGCCCTCTTCTGGCCTGCAGACTGTTGTATACATAATAAATAAATAAATAAATAAAATGATATGAGGAATTTATATATATTATTCACAAAACCTCCCCTTGTTAACGCTTTATGTTAATGCAGTTGTTTTAAAAAAATCAGAACATATATACTGACATATTTTAACTAATTTACTGTCCTTAATCAAACCCATCAGCCATTTAATTGGTGTAAATTTTTGGTAAAGAGTCTCACCTTGGGTGGAGAGATGGCTCGGTGGTTAAGAGCATTGCCTGCTCTTCCAAAGGTCCTGAGTTCAATTCCCAGCAACCACATGGTGGCTCACAACCATCTGTAATGCGGTCTGGTGCCCTCTTCTGGCCTGTAGACATACACACGGACAGAATATTGTATACATAATAAATAAATAAATTAAAAAAAAAGAGTCTCACCTTGGTTTCGGTTGTCACATCTCCTTAGCTTTCTTTATTCCAAAGCAATGTATCAATCCTTTGTTTTCTACAACCTCCCTGCTGCCTTGTAGAATGTTTACCAAGTTGGGTTTAGCTTATCTGATGTTTCACAATTAAATTGAAGTTCTGCGATTTTGGCAAGAGTAACACTGAAATGATGTGATCCTGGAGGCAGCACAATAGCGATATGTCTTGTTCTCCATGTTAATTTTGATCATGTGGGAATAGCTATTCTTGCCAAGTATTTTCACAGCAAATTTATGATTCCCCTTGTGATCGATAAGGATCATGTGGGAAGAGACTTAAAATTATGCACACCTACTTTTTTCATTAAACCATTGCCTAGTAATTTAAAAACAATTAGGTTTTAAAAATGATTGCATTGAAATAATTTCATTGACACCTGAAATAATCAGTTGTATTTGCTGAATTCTGAAAAGATTTGAATTGTTTTTCTGATGATTTTAAAACATGTTTGGCCAGGTTTGATAGACCATGTCTTTGATCTCAGTATTCAGGAGGCAGAGGCAAGAGGATCTCTGTGAGTTTGAGGTCAGCCTGGCTTGAACAGCCAGGACAACATAGAAAGATAGTGATTCAAAAACCCAGACCCCAAACGTGTTCCTTTAAGCAAACATATTCTGCCTTCAAAAATTGAGTCTCATCCTCGTCTTGTTTCTAAGCTGTCCTTGGTGCCTCATTCAGAAGAGTGTTACACAGCAAACAAGATTTTCAAGGCCAGATCACAAGGTGGCTCTGATTATTCTTGGCTTGCTCTCCCAGATGACCTACTTTGTAGGAAGTTAGCAGCCATGTCATGAAGATGCTCAGGTCAGCTCTCAGGAGGTGCCCATGTGGAGAAGAACAGACATCTGCCAATGGTTGACACTGACTTACAGGCATGTTCGTGAGCTGCTTAGGCGTGAATCCTTTGGCGGTGGGTAAGGCTTTCCGATGACTGCAACCTTGGCACACATAATGACTGCAACCTTGCGGGAGACTCTGAGCCAGAACCAAGCAGATAAGGCACTCCCGGATTCCTGACCTACACAAGTGGGTGTGTGAGATAATAAATGTTTATTGTTTCAAAACATTGCCTTTGAGTGTGGCTTGTAATGCAGAAAGGGTGAGCTCATTTTGACGGGCAGTAAAGAGCTGGCAGCGGAAGTTCAAGAGGCACTAATATTGAGAAAGAAAGGGTACCTCAAATCCTCCTCCCGACACAAGGGGTTCAAGGAATGCACATTAAAATGATACTGTAGTCAATTTAACACTGGAAGCAATCCTCACAGGCCCCACTGCGGAATATATAAACAAGCTGTGGAATGTTCCATCCCTAGGTAAAGTGTATAAACAACATTAACACAGTCCATCTATAGGCAGTGATGTGGAAGAGTCTTAAACTGAGTGGAACAGGTCCAGGGCAAAAAGAGGCAAAGTCAAACCTCACTTAAAGACATCATTAGATAAGTAATAAGTATATAAAGAAAAGCAAGGAGAGATTTCTTTTTCCTTTCTTTTAGACAGTGTCTTACTCTGGAGCCCAGAGAGTGTACCAGAACCCACAATCGAGTCACCTCAGCTTCTTGAGTGTCACTGCATCAGGCTTAGAAAGAAATTTTCTTTAAGGCAGAATGTACTGGCTGGGATTGGAAAAAAGTAGAGCGGCTTTCTGAGGTTTTTTTTTTTTTTTTAATCATTTCTTTTAAAAAATTCTTGCTAAGGCTTATTTTACATACATTAAAATTATAATGTGTTTGTATATATGGATGTATTGTAGTTTAAGCTGTATGTGTTATATGCATACTGATATTATAACATGAAACTGTATGTGTAGCGTCTTAAATACACACCTGGGGATGTAGCTCACTTGCTAGCGTGCTAAGCCTACAATGCGTGAAGCCCAGGTTGCAAACACCAGCATTACGTGAACCAGTCATTATTGGTGCACGCCTGTAATCCTAGCACTCAGGAAGTAGAAGCAAGAGGATCCTAGGCTTAAGGTCATTCTCGGTGGCATATAGAATTGGTGGCTAACCTAAGATACATGTGACCTATTTGCAAATAAAAATAAAAAAATTAAAGGTTAAAAATAAAGCATGCATACAATATAGGATCTTGGGAACTAGGCTAGTTCATAAGGTGAAGGTGAGCTAGCAATGGAGGCTGTTGGCAAACACGGCGACAACTTGAGAAATAAGAATGACAATCGTTCACGCTGGACACCAAACTATACTTCCAGCCTGCAGAGGGAAGCATCACTGAGTGAACCCAGGGTCGCTGGGTGCTGAAACAGTTTCTCACCCACACCTACGACTTACACGCTTTCCACGTGAGAGGAGGGGGCAAAAGGGCCCAAGAGAAGGTAAGGCTCGGCAGCAGGAGAATTATGATGAGGTCCAAGCTGTAAGCACCTTCTCTGCCTTGTTAGCTGTGTATGCGCCACTTCTTTCTGTCTTTGAATGCTGAGTAGATGTGCTCTTGTCCCACTTCCCTCCCTGTCATATACCCACATCCAAAGCCAAGGCAAGGCTGAAGTCCAGCTTTGTCGATTCCTGCAGGGATCAGTCAGTGTGCTTATGTCTATCTGATGGAGGAAATACATTTGTACCTTGACTTTGATCTCTGATTAAGAATGAGAGGTTTTTTTTTTTTTAACCTATTTTTAAAAAATTATGTCATCCATGGCTGGTTGAATGAGATAGATGTCTTTAGGGTGAAGTGGGCTTTCCTGCCCGTGGGGAGCCACCTTTAAACTCTAGTATGATATGCCCAGGGAAGAAGGTGTCAGGTAACCTTTCAGATCACCCAAGTGACTCATAAATGACAACTTGCATCCTGTTTGACAAGGAGCCTTCTTTCCACACCCATCCCGTCACTGAGAGCCGCCACCTCTTACGGGACAGCCACTCATGGAGCGGATATAGGCCCATTCCTTTCTTGGTTCACACAGTGGTTAATTATTGATCTGTAGAGCATGTGTTCGGCTCCACGCTGATATAGGTGACTCAGGGCAGTACAGAACCAGGCCTGGTTCTCGTCCTGCACAAGGCGCACATTAATCAAGTCAAACAGACAAGTGTAAACTTATCACCAAGGTAAAAAGCCAATCTGATTTTTTTTTTTATTTTATTTATTTATTTATTTATTTATTTATTTATTTATTTATTTATTTATTTTTACTGCTCCAGTCGATGGAAGGTGACTTTATTTGGTCCCAGGGTCATGGGCCAGTTAATGCCCTGGCTTTATTTGACCTTCTTCTTGGGGCGCAGGTTGTTGGTGTGGCCGCACTTCTTCTTGCGGCAGTTGACTACACGGGGGTGCAGGCGTGCATAGCACTTGCGGCAGATCATCTTGTCACAGTTGTACTTCTGGGCAAGCTGACGAAGGGACGGCTCGATGATGCCACCACGCAGACGAAGCACCAGGTGCAAAGTAGACTCTTTCTGGGTGTTGTAATCCCACAGGGTCCGGCCATCCTCCAGCTGCTTGCCGGCAAATATCAGCCTCTGCTGGTCAGGTGGGATGCCTTCCTTGTCTTGGATCTTGGCCTTGACATTCTCGATGGTATCACTGGGCTCGACCTCAAGAGTGATGGTCTTGCCCGTCAGGGTCTTCACAAAGATCTGCATGTTGGCGTTCGGTCGCCGTGTTGAAAAGAAAGAGCTTTTTTTGGTTTTTCGAGACAGGGTTTCTCTGTGGTTTTGGAGCCTGTCCTGGAACTAGCTCTTGTAGACCAGGCTGGTCTCGAACTCACAGAGATCCACCTGCCTCTGCCTTCCGAGTGCTGGGATTAAAGGCGTGCGCCACCACCGCGCCCGGCCTGATTTTATTTGTTATGAAGAGGAGGTAATTTAGGAAAGCCTGATAATTGTCATGATCATTTTTTATGGAGGAGAATGGAAAGCAAAATGCTCTCTATGGAGAAAAGACAGAAAAAGACTTGAAAATAGAGGTTTACTGTCATGTAAATGATTTTTTACAAGTTATTCCTTTTATTTTGTTGAGATTATAATCAACTTAAATAATTTCCTCCTTCTCTTCCCTCCCTCTGGAGCCTCCTGTATCCCTCTCCTTGATCTCCTGCATGTCTTTTATTTTCATTAATTGTTGCTGAATACACATTTATACACACACACGCATTCCTAAATGTATAAATATACCGTGTTTAGTCTGTAGAAGGTTACTAGTAGGCATATGCTTTCAGTGCACTGGATAACCACTTGGTGTGTTCTGCCCTGGGAAAGACTGTTTTTCCTTCTCTCTGCCTGCTTTAGCTGCCTGTAGTTCTTTGCTTTGGATTGAGGCCTTGTGGTCTTTCTCCCATGCGCTCTGGCAAGTCTGCTGTTGTCGCTCTTGTTAAGTTCATGCTTACACAGCCGTGTTGGTGAGGCCTTATGAGCAAAGCTTCTTATGTTACTGGGAGACACGCTCTCTCTCTCATAGGAAATCCCTTGGACCTCCAGCTCTTTACAGTCTTTTCACCCCATCTTCTGCTTTGTTCCCTGAACTTTAGGTATGGGAATGTTTTGGGAGATTCTTGGACAACCTGAACAACAACTCAAAAAAGGGCAGCTCATGCCTACTGTTGGGTATGGTTCTTGTTAGATTGTCGTTGGTTCTCAGGCAAAGCACTGTCAGCCTGGTGGGACATAAGCATGCTTATGTGTATTATGTGTATTATATATTATGTATATTTATACATACACACATGCTTATGTGTATTATAAGCTTTTTTAATGCAATAGTTAACAGTATGATCGCTTATGGCTCTTTTAGACATCTTTACTGTTATATTATACTCTCCCTTTCTTTTGGGTTTATCTTCCCCGTCCTGAAATAGAAACCCTGTTATTCCCCATTCTCCTAATCAGATCCCTTATACCCCGCTCTTCCCCTCTCTATTGCTTGCTCACTCCTCTCCCTTAGTGATGGTCCTGTTTTACTTTCCTGGTTGTTTTGCAGTTACTCCCAGATTTGTACTCACATCTGAAAACTGGAAGCTAGGAGCCTCTGATGAGAGACAACATGCGGTATTTGTGGTTCTGCATCTGTGTTACCTCACTGAGCATGGCCTAGCTGTGTTCTATCCATTTACTTGCAAAGTTTGTGATTTCATTTTTTTTTTAAAAAAATAGCTAAACAGTAAGTATTCCATAGTATGTATACACCACTTTTTTTATTAGCCCTTCACCTGTTGCAGGAAGCGAGGTGGTCTGCATTCCCTAGCTATTGGGAACAGAGCAGTATTGAACATGGCTGATCCAGCATCTGTGGAGGAGGATGTTGAGTTCTTGGTCATATGCCAAGGAGTGGTGTAGCTGGATCATATGGCAGATGTACTTTTAGCTTTCGGGAATTTTCCACACTGAATTCCAGAGTGCCTCAGCTAGTTTGTACTCCCACCAATAGTGATTGAGGGTTCCATTTGCTTCACACTCTCTTTAGCATTTGCTGGTGTTGTTTTGTTAATCTTTGCCATGCAGACTGGGGTCAAATAAAATACCACAATTGTTTTTATTTACATTTTATTTACATTTCCATATGACTAGAGATGATAAATGTTTTTGAAGATTTTGAGAAAAAAGTATCCATTTTTTTTCTTCTTTT
>NW_026068061.1:2711513-2717188 GCF_014885135.2 Alexandromys fortis | reverse complement strand
TTTTTCGAGACAGGGTTTCTCTGTGGCTTTGGAGCCTGTCCTGGCTCTTGTAGACCAGGCTGGTCTCGAACTCATAGAGATCCGCCTGCCTCTGCCTCCCGAGTGCTGGGATTAAAGGCGTGCGCCACCATCGCCCGGCTCTGAATTGCTTTTTATATGTTATTATGTTTCCCTATTCATTTCTGATTCTAATAATTTATTTTACCTTTTTTCTTGTGCATAAAGGGCTTAAGGCAACGACTGCCACAATCTGAGGACTTTCTCTGTGGCTAGAATGATATTAAATGGGTCCACAATTTGTACCTTTTGTACCTGGCTTCTCAGTGTAATGAATGTTTTAAGATACATTTCCTTCTTGAATGTGCCAGTATTTCATTTCATTTTTTGAAGCCAAATAATATTCTTTTTATGAATAAAGTGAATTTTATTCATTTGCTCACTAGTTGAGGACCTTCTGAATTGTTTCTTTGTTTGGGTTCTTAGGAGTGTCATTATGAACCACATTTAAAAATGGTATGGGAACACATTTCCATTTGTCTTGGCTGTACACTGACATAACACACTGTATAAGGACTACTGGCTCACATGGTAGCTATATTTTGGCATTTTAAGGAATGTTTGCATTTTGTTCCTCAATGCTGCAGTGCTTTTTTAAAGACAGCGTAGCCTTGATTGGCTTCAAACTTGTCAGGTAGCTGAGAACAACGTTGAATTCTCAGTTCTTTTTTCCTCCAAAGTCAGAAGGGCAAGATTTAAAATTATTTTGTGTTTTAATCACCTTGAGGGAATGCTAAATCCATCTTGATTCTTGGAGATTATTGAAAATTGATTTGATTTGATTTTTCTAATTTCACTTCTGGACACAGTTGCTTTAAGTGGGTGAAAACCCAATGACATCCAATGCTATTGAGATTCTGCCAACAGAAGCATCAAGGCTCTATTACCAGCTTCCATATATATGTGAGTGTGGTGTTTGTGCCTGCACACAGACACACTTAAAAGTTCCCAGAATATTAAACGGACAATGGTCCTCACATTTCAAGTTAGAATTATAAGCAGGGTAGCTGGTCAGTCTATGAACCTCTCCAAATATCTCGCTAATGATGGGTTTTCTCCTCTGCCACCAGCCTTTGAGCGGCACAGAAGTATGGGCGCATTCAGACAGTGAGCTAGTGACAAGCTCTGGGCAGAAACAGAGCACTTCTTTGTCCTCGGAATTCTGGGCACCAGGATGAACACATATGCTCTGTGTGCTCCATATTTTATGTGACTCAGTATAAATGTACACATTCATAACCTCATGAGTACATATCTGTAAGTAAGAGGTTTTAACAGTTCTTGGGTGTATTTAATAATCCCTCCACTATTCTTGGATAGGAAGTACTACATTTCTGAGGCTTTACCAAATATCACATTTTCGTTAAACACTGTAGAGATTATTTCAGTATAAGTACTAAAGGGATGTTTTATTTTAACTTCTATTTTTTATATATATTTGACAGCTTCATACCGGTATTAATACTTGCTGGTTACTTTCACCCCCACTATCTAACTATCTATCGTATCCACATTCACAACTTTTTGTTTTGTTTTTGTAGATCCATTGAGTTTATCCAGGGCCATCTGGATGACCAGGAGTTTGGAACTATCTACTGGAGCCTGGTGGCCTCATCTTTGGGTACACGACTGATGATAAAGACAGACTTTCCCCTGAATCTATCAGTAGCCAACAGTTCAATAGGGAGGACTATACCCCCTTAAGCCCTCCCCAGTGCATGAGTGACTTCTGATAGACCCAATCTTGCTCAGTCCCAGTGCAGGTAGCCTTATTATGAGATCATGGTACAATGGATATGTCAAGTCCAGAAGACAGAATTTCTCAGCTCTTCTTTTTCTTCTTCTGCTTCTTACATACTTTCTATCCCTCTTCTGCAATGTTCCTTAGCCCTGAGAAGAGGTAGTACAAATGTCTTCTTTAGGGACGAGCACTTACTGCCATTTCTGCTCTATGTTCATCACTATTCATTGCAAAAAGAAACTTTTTGACTAAGACTGACAGTAGAATCTGTTTTGGGGAACAAGCATAAATATTTAAAAGACAGTTTGATGCCATGTCCATTTAGCTAAACAAAAGTAGTTAAGTTTCCTTGATATCCTCTGTCATGTGTTCTTGACTTGATTTACCTTACCAGACATGAGTTCCCTCTTGTGAAGCAGGTCTCAATCCAATCAAAGAGCAGCTGGTTACTCCCCTAATGGTTCTGTCGATGTTATTCCTGTGAACGCATCTTGCCTGGCATGTTGGTACGGTAGGATGCAGAATTCACCACTGATGGCTTTTCTCCGCCAGGAGCCTACATAGCACCTTCCAGCACCAAGGAAATGAACTTGTTTAGCTTGATTTCACTATAACTTGCTGTAAGGGTGTATGATGTTTCGAGCAATCGTGTCTTATCAACTAGTTCTGGTGGGCAATCAAGAGGAATATCCAGAGATGACATTGTTTTGGGGCCTCTGGAGCCTCTCTAACTGACAACCCTTAAGGAGGTTTCCCATATCTGGCCCTTGAAATTTTAAATTTTGCTTAATAATAACCATGACTTTTAGAAGCAGAAATATTTCACCATGCAATATATATATATATATCCCTTATAATTATAGTTTTAACTTACATTTTTCAATTGAAGTACAAAGTAGTAGGTTTCTGTGTGGCTTTTTAATATATCCTTCATTTTGGTTTGTTTTCCCCTTCTGTTCCTTCATCCCTCCCATTCCTTTAACCTTCTTTCTGCTCAAGCCTTTCTGCCCTCAATCTACTCTCATATTATCTGATTCCACTATCCTCTCTTGAGGAGTTCCTCCCCGCTTCCCCAGTGACCTCTTTTAAGTTTATAGAAATTGCAAGTTGAACACCCAGAATTGGAGATTTGAAGCTAAGATCTACCCATGAAGGAGAAGATGATGTTTGCCACTCAGTATGTATTTTCCCAGTTTCATCCAATATCTCTCATAGTTCATAGTTTCATTTTTCTTTGTAGTTATATAACACTCCATTGTATACTTGATGCTTTGGGTTGTGAGCCTACCCTTTAATGGCTGTTTATCAGTTGATGAACATCCGGTTTGTTTCCATGCCTTAGTTATTGTTCTACTGCTGTGAAGAGACACCTGACCACAGCATCTCCTGTAAAGGAAAGCACTTGATTGGGTCTTGCTTAAATTTCAGAGATTTAGTCTATCATCAGCATGGCAGGAAGCATGGCAGCAAGCAGCCAGGCATGGTGCTGGAGGAGCTAAGAGTTCTACATTCAGAACCACAGGCAGCAGGAAGGAGAGAAAGCCTTAGACCAGGTTTGGGCTCCAACAAGGCTATACCTCCTGATCTTAAGTAGTGTCACTCCCTGATGAATTGACATTCAAATGAATGAGCTTATGAGGACCATGACTATTCACACCCACCACATCCCATTTCCCAGCTACTCTGCCTAGAGCAGCAAGGAGCATGGCTCAGCACGGATCTCTGTAATAGGATGCTGAGTACCTTGGGGTATGTCCAGGAGTGGAGGAGCTGGGTCATTTGGTAGTTAGATTTCTAGCTTTTCTGATGAGGTTTCACATTGATTTCCATCTGGCCTACACCAGCTTACCCTCTAAACCAACAGTAGTGAGGGTTCCTTTCCCCCATGTTCTTACCAGTATTTACTGTCATTTGATTTTTTGGTAATGACCATTTTGACTGAGAGGAGGTGAGAATCTCCAAGGAGTTTTTTTTTTTTTTTTTAAATATTTATTTATTATGAAACAACATTCTGCCTTAATGTATGCCCGCACGCCAGAGGAGGGCGCCAGATCTCAGTACAGATGGTTGTGAGCCACCATGTGGTTGCTGGGAATTGAACTCAGGACCTCTGGAAGAGCAGCCAGTGCTCTTAACCTCTGAGCCATCTCTCCAGCCCCTCCAAGGAGTTTTAATTGGTATTTTCCGGGTGGCTAAAGATATTGAACAATTAAAAAGTCACTTATTAGCCATTTACATTTCTTCTTTTGAGGATTCCTTTGCAGATCTACAGTCCACTTTTGTCTTTTTAATTCTTGGTGTTTTTTTTAAAAAAAAAATTTGTATATTCTAGATATTAGTCCTTTGTGGGATGTATAGCTGACAGAGATTTTCCTCCATTCTGTAGGCTGCCTTTTTACTCAAAGGAGAGTTTCCTTTGCTACACAGAAGCTCTTTGCTTTATGAGGTCCACCTGCTGGTTATTAGTGGACGCTCGGTTAGGAAGGTCTCTGCAGGTTAGTAAGGTCTCTGCATCCATTCATTTACTGGGCTATCCGCAACTTCACAGAAACTGCAGAGAACTCTGCAGATCCTCTCATCCTCCAGAGATTGTATAAGTTTTACATGTAGCTTAACACTTCCAGGTTTTTCTTAATGAATTTATTCTTAGTGCCTCTTTGCCCTAAGGCGCTGGTCTCAGGAAACTCCCACAGGAGCATGCCCTAACCACATCCAGTCCCCCCAACCCTCCCAAAAGAAGAAAACAAAACTCTACACATACACATCCAACCAATCAGAAAAAAAAACATCTAATAGGATCATGAATGAAAGGACTGTGGAGAATTGGTAAAGAAAAATATGGCGTTGGCAGGCGTGAAACGGAATGTCCCGAGACAGTAAATGCTAAAAGTGTTACAGCAGGAAAGATGAGGTAAGGAACGAAAAGGAACTGACGCTGAAGAGGCAGGTGGGGCTATCGTCTGGAAGCCTTGGGGTCTCCTACCTTGTAGGAAAGAGAAGCTGCTGAAGGATTTGAAGCTGGGAGGTGAGGACACTAGCATTAGAATTTATACAATGACTTCAGAAAGCGCTGGAGGACAGCGGGATGGAGAGCGAACTCCTGCTGGCGGGCTGAAATGAGTCAAGGCAAGTTCTGGATTTAGTTGCTGGAGTTTAAGGCTGTGTACTTATGCAAGCGCCTTGCTTTCTCTGATGAGCTGGTTTCCTCGTCTGTAGCGTGTAATCAATAATAGTGGGGACGAAAGGAAACAATACACGTACAGAAAGCACTCCATACCCACTAGCCAGTATTATGAAGATCAGAAGAGGACATTGCATTTTCTGGGTGGTTATGAGCCACTACGTGGGTGCTGAGAACTGAGCTTAGGTCCCCTGCAGGAGGAACAAGTGTGCTAAACCTCTAATCCTTTCTCATTTCCCCCAAAATGACAAATTTTAGTTGTGTACAACATTTCACATACCCTATGAGAAGGGAATCATAATTTAGTCTGGAATAGATAAGCTCATAACACTTTTTGAGGTCTTGATTTGCATTTATATCTTTGCTTCTTGGTTAGAAGAGGACATTGTGAGCAAGAATGTGTAGGTCTGGATTCAGCTCTGGACACCATGAACAAGGGTGTGGGAGTCTGGACTTCAGCTCTGGACATTGTGAACAAGGATGTGTGGGTCTGGAATCAGCTCTGGACACCGTGAACAAGGATGCATGGGTCTGGATTCAGCTCTGGACACCTTGAACAAGGATGTGTGGGTCTGAACTTCAGCTCTGGACACCATGAACAAGAATGTGTGGGTCTGGATTCAGCTCTGGACACCATGAACAAGGATGTGTGGGTCTGGATTCAGCTCTGGACATCATGAACAAGGATGTGTGGGT
>NW_026068061.1:2675125-2707552 GCF_014885135.2 Alexandromys fortis | reverse complement strand
TGGATTCAGCTCTGGACACCATGAACAAGGATGTGTGGGTCTGGATTCAGCTCTGGACATCATGAACAAGGATGTGTGGGTCTGGATTCAGCTCTGGACACCATGAACAAGGATGTGTGGGTCTGGATTCAGCTCTGGACATCATGAACAAGGATGTGTGGGTGTAGACTTCAGCTCTGGACATTGTGAACAAGAATGTGTGGGTCTGGATTTCAGCTCTGGCCTGGCAGAGGACACACAACTTTGGAACTCTGTGGTGGCCCTACCAACATTCTTGTGTCATTTTCTTCTGTGATAGAGGTGTCCTTTCTAGAGTAAACATCAGATCATTTCATGAGTGGAGCCGTCTCAGAAAAACACATCTGTGTCCAATTTCAATAGAGAGGGACGCCAGCAGAAAGACTCACTGGGCAAAATCTCCAAGAATCGGTTTTTCTGTCTCCTCCACCCCTCATCTTCCTATTATTGTTCTTGTACCAGGAGAGGTACTTGCTATAAATTCTGCTATAGCCTTGCAATTACGCTCTGCCTGAGATTATCAGTGTTTCTCTAAAATCCCTGACCAGTTACACGCCTGAGCTCAAGAGCAGGGAAGGCATTCAAATTACAGACTAATTTATGCATTGATAGGCATCATCTTGTATTGCATATTCAAAGCTACTTAGTGTGAATCTAGGAGTCAACGTTCCTATAGTTCTCTAATTCCGTCTTTTACAAGAGAAATGTGAATAGACTGCATTATTTTCTGAGAATGTCTCAAGCATGCTCTTTGTATACAGTTACACACATGTATAGGGGAATGTGTTCACTCTTCTTTCCAGTTAGCCCAGACCCATTCTCAACACGTTCTTGTGGGAGGACCTATGACCAGAATGCTGAAATGCTCTTATTCTCACAGTTGTCTCAGGAAAAGGTCGTATACCAGGGGCTCTGCTGTCTTCAAGATGAGGCCCCACCTGTGCTTTGCCGCTGGATAGATCCCTTCATTTATTTTGGGTTTTGCTTGCACTGGAAAAGTGGCTTGAGAAATCCCTGCAGACTCCCTTGTTATTCCTCCACAGAAGCGAAGGCTGCACTTGAAGCAGCACCCTTGGTACTCCAGGCTTAGCATGCAGAGGAAGTGGGTGGGCAGCAGGCACCCAGGAATAAATCGCTGGCTGTTAGAATGATGTTCCTGATACTTTTTTTTAAATTTATTTATTAAAGATTTCTGTCTCTTCCCCACCGCCGCCTCCCCTTTCCCTCCCCCTCCCCCAATCAAGTCCCCCTCCCTCGTCAGCCCAAAGAGCAATCAGGGTTCTCTGCCCTGTGGGAAGTCCAAGGACCACCCACCTCCATCCAGGTCTAGTAAGGTGAGGATCCAAACTGCCTAGGCTCCTACAAAGCCAATACTTGCAGTAGGATCAAAAACCTATTGCCATTGTTCTTGAGTTCTCAGTAGTCCTCATTGTCCGCTATGTTCAGCAAGACCGGTTTTAACCCAGGCTTTTTCAGACCCAGGCCAGCTGGCCTTGGTGAGTTCCTGATAGAACATCCCCATTGTCTCAGTGAATGGGTGCACCCCTTGCGGTCCTGAGATCCTTGCTCGTGGCTCTCTCTCCTTCTGCTCCTGATCTGGACCTTGAGATTTCAGTCCGGTGCTCCAATGTGGGTCTCTGTCTCTGTCTCCTTTCATCGCCTGATGAAGGTTAATATTCAGGAGGAAGCCTATATGATTTTCTTTGGGTTCTCCTTCTTATTTAGCTTCTCTAAGAACCCGAATTATAGGCTCAATGTCCTCTATTTGTGGCTAGAAACCAAATATGAGTGAGTACATCTTCCTGATACTTTTTCAAAAGCCCTCTGTGTCCTGTGGTTCCCAGGTTCCTAAAATTGATGGGTTCTATTTTGGGGGTATGGTGGAGGGAGGACAAGGGTGAGGTAGGGGAGACATCGTCTGGAAGGACGGGCTGGGTCTTGTGTAAATGCTGTATGGGAAGTCATAGCTGCTGTGAGTTCATGAGTACTGTAGTCCTGTCAAGTCCAGAGGATGCTGCTCTACTCTGGTCCTCCCTGGCTTCTGCCTCTTACAATCTTTCCAAAATGGTTCCTAAGCCTTGATGGAGGGAGGGGTTAAACAGATGTGCCCTTTGTGCCCGAGCTTATTCTCTATACCTGGACCAGCTGTGAGTCCTGTATTACCCACCACCCACTGTACAAATGCTGAGGTCTGGGAGCAGGGCTAACCTAAAGGCAAAAAGACATAGATTTCAAGGTCAGTTTGTTATTGTGTACATGAACTTCCCAGCCATAGGTTCTTGACAAGATTTGTGGTGCCAGGTGTGTGTTTCTTCCCACGGAGTGGCCCTTAAATCTGATCACAATGCGGTTAGTTAGCTCTGTGCTGTTCATTCCGCTCCTGCGCCCACGGGCAAGTCCTGCCATACTAGGTCATTGTAGCTCACAAGGTTGGCAGTTGGGTGAGAGGACTGATGCCTCTCCTCCACCAGCTCCCAACCCACACAGCACCTTTTGGTACTGTGACAGCAAGGGGGACCCTTCCGGCTCCGTACCAACTTGATTTCTCCATACCCCGTGACCAAAGTATGTTGTATATTCAGGAATAGAGTGTTAGCTATTAAGTCTTGGACAGCATCCAAGATCAGAGGCAGTAGCCTGTACTGTTTTGAGAGTCTCCAGCATACCCCTAACCAACAAGGCCAGGGGAGATAACTTCCACTTGGCTATGGGCTTTTTATTCAGCAACCTAGACTTCTGGGTGGAGTTAATACCCCCGTGGGAACAAAAGGTCCTTGGAGCTGCGGTGCAGCTGTACAGTAGAGATAACCTGCAAAACTTGCTTCAAGCAAAGACTGGATTTAATATTTCTTTCTTATAATCCACACTCAAAATTTTTTTTAAATTCAATTTATTTGAAGTGATAAAATGTATACATACTTAGAGTGATGTGATATTTTGGTGTATGCAGACACTGTACAGAGTTTAAATCAGGTTAAGTGTGTCTATCTCAATAAATATTTGGCATTTCTTTTTTAAAGGATTTTTATTTTCTGTTCATGGGTGTTTTTGCCTGCATGTATGTATGTATACCAGGTTCAGGCCTGTTATCCAAGGAGGCCAGAAGAGGACATTAGATTCACTGAAGCTGTTCTGACCTCCCAAGTGGGTGCTGGGAATCCATCCCTGGTCCTCTAAGACGAGCAACAAGTGCTCTTCAGGACTGAGGCATCGCTCCAGCCCCATTTGTCATATTTTCATGGTAAAAACATTCAAAACCCTTTCCCGAATCCCTTTCATGTATAGGGCTCGCAATTAAAGTCCCACAGTGTGATAGCTCGTTAAGCTCTTTCTTCTCTCTAACTGCAGCTTAGGCTCCACCAACACCCCGTTTCCACCCTTCCCATGGTCTTTCAAATGTGTTTTTCTTTTTATTTACGTGTATAGCCATATGTGTATATGTGCCGGTGCTCGTGAGGGCCAAAAGGAGCTGTCAGGTCCCCTGGGTCTGGATTTCTAGGCAGTGGTGGTTTGTAGGCACTTGGCACCGGTGCTGGGACCCTAAGGTGGGTTCTCTGGGAGAGAGGAAAGTGCTCTTAACTGCTGAACCATCTCTTCAGCCCCCCTCCCAGGAATTTAAAATACATGTATTAACTGAAGCCTGATGGCAGCCTTGGCAGGCACGCAGCACTGTCTGCAGGTTACGTCCACCTGTGGACTCTGGCTCAGGGCCACTCAGAGTCTGCCAGGCTGCTTCCGCAGTGCTCCTAGCCATGGTACCAGCTGCCTTTCCCAGGCTGGAAGGTTGCAAAAGTAGGGACATAAGTGGATTTTTCCCCTAAAGAATTACCATTTTCTTTGCTCCCTTATAGCTTTATCTTAAGGAAGTAACTGCCATTACTCTAGTTGCAGAAAAGCAGAACGTGGACTACTAAGAAAAGTGATGAGCACTCTTGTTTCTGCTGGGTGAGCTGACAGGATCGGAAAAGTCTAGCCATGTGACAGCGCTTTGTCTCTTCCTTTGCCAGGCATAATTGAACATACTGAGTCAGTCGAATACCGATGCCGCTTTGACCTGGCATGCGGCTCGACATGAGTCACTGGGAGGATTTGAAATGCAGGGTCTGTGAAAGCCACTAGTTTTATTTCGTGCAGTTGAAACCACCCAGGAATCAATTCTTATGCCCCTGGAAGTGGCTCATTCGTGTATTTAGTCATTCAACAAAATCCATCCTAACACACTCATGTCAATAAAACGGATAGGTAAGAGTTCAAAGGGTAAAACATAATGATTTGTATAAAGCAAATTGCCCAGTTTCTGTACATAAAGACATCTGTTAGATATTTCTTGGAGCTCCTTTTATTCTAGTAATAAATGACCTTTCCCTGGATTTTCTGGGAAAAAAATTCAATCCTTTCAGTAGCCTGGGCACTGATTTATAAAACGTGATGAGCAGACTCATTTTCAACGTGTGAATTACAGCTACTGCATCCATACTGAAGTAGCCTGCCCGGAACAGCATCATTAAAGTCTCAATACGTTTGATTGGCTGTGCCAAGTAGGTAGTGAAGTACTAATGATTGCAAATATATTGATTACGGTGGTGGTGGTGGTGGTATGTGTAGACGCACTCATGCTGTGACGCATATGTGGAGGTCAGAGGGCAACTTTGAGGACTCCGGTTCTCCTTCCACCGTGGGTTTCAGGGATCCAACTCAGGTAGCCAGGCTTGCTCCACAAGCCCTTTTTACCCAGCAAGTCGTCTCACTGGCCCACATAATACTTTTCTAAAACATGCTAGCACTTACTCTTGTAATAACCATGCTCATTTGCATCCTAATTTGCTTGCTTTTTGGGGGTGGGAGATGACAGTGAAAACTCGCCTGGACTGTGGGCAGGCCTGCGGTGATACTCTTAAGAATACAATCTGGTACACCGTATGGGGAAGGGCTTGGGTATTTCAGATGCTAAAGATGCAAGGGGGGGGGGGTTAGTTCGTTTACTTTCCTAAACAGTAGATGTTTCCAGCTCAGTTGAGATACGGGGCTCCTAGCTGCGTCGCTGCAAAAATATCTACTCGGAGTAGGACAGACGTCAGGAAGCGGTAGAGCCGCCATCTGGATCGAATACAGCTCTGGACAGTAGTGGGTGCACGGTCCGGCAGATAACGATTTGCAGGTTTAAGAGCAGCTGGATGTGATGCAAGCGGATACAAGCTACGGGTGGAAGCTGGGAGCGTATCCTTTCAGTGCAGCTTGGATTTATGGGAGCATCGGGAGCCTGTGGGCTTTGAAGATGGCAGACTGCAATGACTTGGTTCATAAAGAGTTTGCGTTTATTCTGGTTCACCTGGAGTCTCATCCACACTGGGTTTTCTAGTTCCAGTATGCTTGTAAACCTACTCTCGACTCAGCTACAATCTCTGTCCCATGTCTGATTGGAAATGAAAGAAAGAAATGTACACACACACACACACACACGTACATGCGCGCACACACAAAACCCCGGAATAAATAGGTTTCGTCTGATCTTCGATCCAAGCTCCAAGCTTTGGCTCCTCCCACGACCCACAGGCAGAGAAAGCTTGCAGATTTCAGTGACCCTTGCAGAATGCCTGGTCCTCCGTTCCGCCTTCAGTAGCAAACCAGAACACGTTGGGTAGACCCTGTCGCAGTTTCTACGGCAGCATCTTGCAGTCAGCCTTGCAAAGTATTTGGCTCAAGCACGACCCCTGCTCGATCTCCCAAATGTGCCCTTTAAGCGGCAGGATTCGAGGCTGGTATGAGAGCAAGAACGCACGTGGGAATGAAGCACACCTGAATCACTGAGGGCAGGAGTGGGAAACAGTCTCTCTCAAGGAATTCCTTCCTTCCCTGGGGGCCCAAGTGGCAGACGTCTGACAGCAGGGCTTTGGGCGGGCTGGTTTTTATATCGTATCAGAAAAATGTGTACAGTACTCTCATTTAAAAAACCCGGAACCAACGTTTGTACTGTCAATCAGATTTAGCTAGGGAAAAAAAAAACCTCTATTATCTCCCAAAAAACCAATAATACATCAGCTGTAAATAGGATGGCCTAGAGTAGAGTGTGAGAGCATCCTTCCTTCCCTCCCGTTCTCTCTTTCCCTTCTTTTTTTTAAAATCCTTAACCATAATATGAAACAGAACTAGATCTGAGTAAGATTTTGCTTTTCTTAGCTGAATTATACAAAGGAGCAAAGCAGTACATTTCTCAAATACCTTCTAAAGTATTGTCAATTAATTTCTTCCTCTTACTTTGAAAACCCCTAAAGAGATAAAATTACTTGCATCAGTTCCTACAGAAAGACAGCCAAGTTTTTTTTATTAAAAACACCGTCCTTCACATTCACACATATTTCCTTTCCCTCTAGTATGGGAGAATGTGAAGTGTAACAGATACACAAGCATACAATATTGTCCCTGTCTTCCTCCCTCAGTTCTAAAACCTGCCACCCCCTCTTATTTCTCCTTATTGCACTTTAAAACCCAGCAACTGGAAATGCGAGAGGACATTGGTGAGAGACAGGCTTCTCACTTACTGTTCTGAAAATTAATAAGTGTCTCACTTGTACTGGGGCTGGCAAGACACTTTTGTCCTGAGGGAGCATATTAAGAATTTTTGTTTCTAATAAAACTCAGGCCGGGCGATGGTGGCGCATGCCTTTAATCCCAGCACTCGGGAGGCAGAGGCAGGCGGATCTCTGTAAGTTTGAGACCAGCCTGGTCTACAGAGCTAGTTCCAGGACAGGCTCCAAAGTCACAGAGAAACCCTGTCAAGACCAAAAACAAAAACAAAACAAAACAAACAAAACAAAAAACAAAACAACAACAACAACAAAAAAACCCACAAAACCCCCCAAAACTCAGAATTCTAGAGGGTCATGTTCTTGATGCAAATTCTTTAATTTTTTAAGAACAAAAGATAAAAAATATCACTAGGGCCTTGTTGAAAAACAATCTTTAAAATAATTCTAGAACCTAGAGCTGGGGTTCATTGGTAGCGTGTTTGTCCAGTACACACAAGGCCAAAGGTTCGATCCTCAGCAGCTCAAAACACAGCAACAACAATAAAAACAAACACAAATTTTAGAATTTCCTCTAAGATGTATACCAGGTACATTAGAACATTGGAGGAGTAATACTATGAAATACTTATGAACAATAATTTTATGATAAAATAGGATTTAAGAAAATGTCTTTTGATATGGTCCCCTTTCCCTCCCCCCCCTTTCTTTTTAAATTCTTGGCCAAATTTTGTTTGCTAAAACCTATCCCTGTCAGAAGTCATCTCTAATAGCCGTAAGAGAGACAATATAGCAAAATGGGATAACGGTGTTTGTAAAGGCACGTTCAGGAAGTGAGGGGAAGCTAATTTAAAATTTCATTACATTTTTAAAACATTATTTTTACATATAGTTTATTTATTTTTATTTTATGTGCATTGGTGTTCTGCCTGCATGTATGTCTGTGGGAGGGTGTCAGATCCCCTGGAACTGGAGTGACAGACAGTTGTGAGCTGCCATGTGGGTTCCGGGAATTGAACCCAGGTCCTCTGGAAGAGCAGTCAGAGCTCTTGACCACTGAATCATCTCTCCAGCCCCCTTAACTACTCTTTTAAACACTAAATGAAAACATAACAAAGCTAGGGGGAAAAGAGCCTAGAATTGTCATATTTTTCATTTTTCATGTTCTCTTTCTGTAATTTGGGGAAATCACTTTCCTAGTGCTAATAACAACCAAAAGAGTCAAGCACAGTTCCTTTAATTTTTAGTGGGTCTGGTTTATCTTGGGGGTACCCTCTGCCTCTAGCATACCTCTGCCTTCTAAAAAAAAAAAAAAAAGAAACACATATCTGAAACTCAGAAATTTTACCAGAAACTGTGGTTGTGTCTGATAAAGTATCCATTCTCAAACGAAAATATCCTGGAACACTGGGCAGAAACATTTTAAACTTGGTGAATAATTTATTTAGTAATTCAGAGATGAGCAAGCCGGAGTTTGGGGAAATGTGACCTAATAGCATATGGTGAAATCTTGGATCCCCAGAGCGTGTCTCATCGGCACCAGGACCAGTATTTAGTCCAGGTAAGGCAGGGCGCGGTGAATCAGGGCCAAACGCGTGATCCTGTCAGACCAGCCTACACTCCTTTCCTCTCAGCGTTCTTCAGTAGAGAAGGCGCATCCTTCCAGAGTATTTGGGAATACAGCCAAAGTCTGGGGCTTTGACGCCTTATTTGATCCAGAGACGGAGGAAAACCTGGCTCCGAGGGGGCTAGGTTATCAAACGCAATGCCTTGTATCAGCAATGAGCTAAATGCCACATCTTGCGGAAACGAGGGCCCCTTTGAACTTGTGCGGAAGTCTAGCTGCAAGAGCGCAGACTCCTGGGAGAAGTGTTACTAAAGAAATTAGAGAGCTCATAAGTAGCTGTCTGACCGAACACGTTTCAGCTTTGTACTAGGGAGGGAGTGAATACAGAGGCATTTACGGGATTGCATTGAAAATCGATGGTCCAGAGGAGAAGCTGGGAAGATGATTTTTTTTCTTTAGTATTATGGATAGTAATTTAAAATATCAGTTTAGTCAACAGAAGTGTTGCATGCCTGGAATCTCAGCACTCATGAGGGAGAGGCAGGTGAGTCTCTATGAGTTCGAGGACAGCCTGGTCTACAGAGTGAGTTCTGGGACAGCCAGAGCTACACAGAGAAACTCTGTCTTGAAAACAACCAACCAACCAACCAACCAACCAACCAACCAACCAACCATTTCAAAACAACACAACAGTGCTGTTAAGTTTAAGGAAATAAAGGCAGGACATGTTATACATGTTATATATGTTAGACAGCTAAGTGGAACAAGAACACGGGTAGCCTGGTTTCAGAGTCTCTCTAAATGGCTAAGATATTTGACCTGTCTTAACTCAGTTATTGTAGGTGATGCATCAGTCTCCAACCCTCCTGTCCATCTTTTCTCACACAATGCAGGCATAATTACGATGAACCACTGAGTAAGAACTCACTCAGTAGACTAGGCTGGTTTTGAACTCACAGAGATCTGCCTGCTTCTGCCTCCCGAGTGCTGGGATTAAAGGCGTGTGCCACCACTGCCTGGCTACCATGTGCTTCTTAAACATAACAACAAACTATTGTGAAAACAACACCATCTAGTAATAAGGGGAGCCCTTCCATTGGCACTTATCATGAGCCAGATACCACACCATAATTGGTGCTACAGAGAAGAAAGTGCTCTAGTCTCTAAGAGTTTACCCCTTAGGAAAGGAACATGCCCCTTTAGCAGGGCAAAGGACTCTGTTTGTATGTACAGAGGGCAGATGAATCCAGTTTTCCTGGAAGAGGCAAAGATGTATATGGAAGGCCCCACAAAGAAGATGACTTCTGAGTTGGGCATAGATACTTGGGAAGAAGTTGGTAGGTAACTCAGTAGAGAAAGCTTTAGATGTCATTTTGCTTTGAAGAACATAGTTTACATGTAGACAATGACAGCTCTAATTTTTAAGAATCTATGGATGAAAGATAAACATCAAATCTTCAGGCAGATACTTGGCAATAAATGAGAGAATGGCTGTAAGTAAAATGTGTTTTCTGCTTTTCACTGTTATTCTACAAAAGCCCATTGGCTTAATAGGGTTGGAAACTTTGCTTGGATTCAGGGTTAATTGATTCTGTACTGGCTGAATCTGGGTACGGTGAGGAGGCTGATTAAGATTTGAGATAACATTGGGGGGGGGGGAAGTAGGTGGCAAAACTGTAGTCCTTGGGTGTAGATGTGTACCATGGCTGTGTTTTATCTGAACTTGACAGCATGAGCCAACACTCAAAAGTTTTATCATAGCATTAAGAACCGTTGCCTTTTATTTAAAAGATGTCAAACTGTCTGGTAATACTGACTCTATTATTTCAGGAGGTTCTTTTGTGTATGTGTCTAGGTGGGTTATCTTTTGCTAACAATACCCCAAACATCTAAAGAATCAATGGAGAAAAATTTTGTTGTAATTCAGATGCCCATTTTCCATAAAGTGTCAATAGCTAGGGAGATGGTTCAGTCAATGAAGTACTTGATATGCAAATATAAGGACCTGAGTTTAATCCCTAGAACCCACATTAAAAAAGTCAGGTAAGCATGTAATCTCAGTACCAAAGAGGCAGAGATAGGAGAATCTTGATGGTTTGTAGGTCAACCAATGTAGGCAATCATAGCCTCCAGTCTTTTGAGAGATCTTGTCACAAAACAATGGGGAGCAATCAAGCAAGACACCTAACAATGAACTAATACCTCTATACACATGTCTGTGTGCACCCTCTGTGAGCACACACACACATACACACACACACACACACACAGATCTAAAAGATAATAGAACTCCAAGACACACTAAAACATAGTTGCTTAAATAAAGGTTTGCTTCTCCCTCTCATAAACATCGAAGTTCACAGGTTCCAGGGAAGCTCTAAGCCACAAGGTCATCCAGGAACACAGGCTCCTTCTGTCTGCTGGCATGCTGTCCTTGAGTAGTTACCCTGTTCCATGCGGTTGGAGGTGATTTATCTTTACCAACAGGAGGGGGAAGGAAAGAGAAAATAGAAGGCAGGATCAAGAAGTCAACCATACCTGTTCCTTCTGTCTTTATCCCATTAGCCCAAATGTAATCATGTGGCCTCTAAAGCTCCAGGAACCCTGGAAAAGGTGAACTTTGCGGGGACAGCTATGTGCCAGCTATAACCTGGGAAAGTCAATTACTAAGGGAATAAGAGGGACAATTATCAGTGGGCTACAGCCACTTACTATTTTGTGACTTTGGAAAAATAGTTACATCTCTACACTCTTGTTTTATGAACAACCTGTAATGACACTTGTGTGTTAGGAAAGGGTTTGGCTACAAATAACAGAAAACCAACCTGCAGTGGACTAGGTAGACAGGAGCTCAGCTCACTTTTGTAACCAGAGCTCTGAAGGCAGCTTGCTGTTGATCAAGTTGATGACGTTTGGGAAAATATTTTTGTGAACTGGTTTTGACAATCATTTAGCCTTAACCATCACATTCAAATCCATTTATTTTTTACCTTTATCAGGAAAAAGAAACATCTTTTTCCAAGCTTGTCATCTTTCAGATATAAATCTATATAATCTCAAGGGTTATGGAATCATCTAGATAACCCTGCATTCAGAGGCTGAAGCAAGAGGGTTTTGAATTGGAGGCCATCCTGGGCTATAAGTGAGAACATGTCTTAAAAAAAAAAAACCCAAAACCCAAACCCCAGCCAAACAAAAATGCAGTTGCAATGATTCTAGACCTCAAAGTTTCCCCATCTCTTACATGGGAAGCTCCTGTCTATATTTTGGAATGTTTAAGGACAGATGAAATTGGTCAGTAAAGTGCATCACCCGGCTCAGCAGTTACTCAAAAGGTGGCGGAGATTAATATTCAAGGAAGAAGGATTTTGTAGAGTTCTGGATTTGGATCTTGGTTCAAATCCATGCGACTTTTATGAATTGCTTCCCTCTCTGGATGTGTTTCCTCTTCTTGAACGGCAAGGACGATGGTACTTTCAAGGATGATGGCACTTCCCTGGTAGGGCTACTGTAACAGGGAGCTCTTGTGGAGGGAGGAGCTCTCCCAGTGATTCTGTAAGATCCACCTGTACTGACTTGGAGTAAGGCCGGAGAACTGCAGGTGTTGGGTCTGTACTGCAGAGACAACTTCTAGCACATTCTGTAGGGATGCGCCTTTCCCCTGCTGAGTGGAGCAGATCTGTAGGCAGGACAGGAAAGACACACATGGGACCGGTAGTAAAGGAAGTGTAAGTGCCATCTGACCCTTCTTCTCTGCCCTAGGCAATCCACAGGGAAAGAAGGGCCTCTGAGAACCTGCTAAAGGGACACCAGCTCTTATCAGTTGTGAAACAGTGGTGAGCTAACAGACAGAGTTGACAGTAGCCCTCTGAGTTACTATCCCAGCAGTCAGTTCCTGTGGCAACCGAGGACCCAAGACTTGTCTCTGCAGGATAGCTCTTTCAGTATATGCCTATGATGGCATAGGACGATGAGTCACTTGGATATGGTAGACAGCTTCATGAATTACAAGGACACTGGCGGTCATAATTATCTGTAAAATATTTGTTTCCTATGAACAGATATAATCAAATAGAGGAAGAGAGCCATCCTTCCCCATTAATACTGGGAAGAAGATATTGAAGTGCAAATTTAAATCATTCAGTGTTTATTCCAACAAGTCTACTCCATACTCTCCCTGTCTTTCTCTTCATTCTTCCTCTCCTCCTTTTCTTTATGTCTTTCTTCCTCTAATAATCTTTGCATTTTATAATAGTTTTACTAAGATATGATTTATGCATTGTGTCAAGCTGACAAGTTTTGAAGAAAATTTAAGAGAAAGTCTCAGTGTATAGCGTAAGCTGGCCTAGAACTTAAGATCTTCATAATTCAGACTCCCAAGTGATGGGATGACAGGCATAAGCCACCACGTTCAGCTTGATTTATGTATTATGAAATTCACTTAATGAAGCATCCATTCAACAGCAGTACTACCTTGGGCATGCCTGGGCTCATCTGAAATATACAATTCAGTAAATTTTATTATGCTAACAAAAGGTGCAGTCACCACAAATGCATAATTTTAGAATATTCCATCACCTACCCCAAAATAAAACCTGTACCTGACCAATCATTGCCTTCTACCATACCAGACATCTGTTGATCTACTTTTTGACGCTTGATGTTTGCCTATTCGTGATATTTTATATAAATGGAGTCATCTAGTACACGGCATTTTATGATGGCTTCTTTCACAAAGCACTCTTTCAGAGTTCATCTTCCTTGTAGCCTGGATCAACCCTCCATTAATATTTATGGTTGGATGGTTTCTTCTTGCATGGTTATCCCACGCTGTATTTATCAGTTTGTTTATGGATAAACAGTTGAGCTTCTTCCATCTTTTGGACTATTATGAATAACACTGGCTGAAAGTTTATGTATATAAAGTATATACATTTGTGTGGATATGTTTTTGTTTCTTTATTCTGTTGTAAGTTATATAGTAACTCTGTGTTTATTTAGCCTTTTTAACAAACCTGAAGACTCCTTTGCACAGTGGTTGTACCCTTGTGTGTTGTCAACACTGTTGTGAGTTTTAACCCCACCCTGACCTTGACTTCCTAGGGCTCTATTTGGCCATTGTGTGTATTTCTTTACCTCATTGGAGGAAGGAAAGATGCTATTGAGAGGACTAAGAAACAGTGGGAAGCCTGTTCCAAGACCACTAACAGTCATGGCCTCCTTCCTTGCTCTAAAGGAATTTCCATCATCTTTCCCAGATACTGAAGGGTAGAGGCTCCAGCTGGAAGTGGAAAGTTGCTCAAAAAAGCGGTTTAGAACAGGCAAACATCCAGTAGTATTAAGTTACTCAATTGGATAGTAAAATTGGACCATTGAAAACAAAGTCTGTGAACAAGGTCAAAACTCATCAAGTAGTCTCACGTGCCTTAGGCAGGAAAGGACCTATTATGGAGTCATCTGGTTCCAAGCCTCTTGCTAAGGTTTTCTTTTTCTTCTAGCCTGGACCAGTAGGTGAGTGAGCAAAGACTTGTACGGCCATCTTTTTGGAACTCCAGGGAGGTGCTCCTTCTTCTATTGTACATGGTACATTGACACCATGAAGAGGCTGCAGAGACACTGATGTCCTACGGAGACTTGGGGAGAGTGAGGAAATGACCTATTCCTTTCATTTGTATGCTCTGGTTTATTTATTTATTTATTTATTTATTTATTTATTTATTTAGTACCGCATTCACCTTGACCTCCTCCGGAAAAAGCCCAACCCTGACTCACAGGTCAGATCTAAGGTCTTTCCTGGGGCAATTCAGAGAAGTTAAAAAAAAAAAACCTTTTAACTTCCTCCTTTTGCACTAATGATAAAGGCAGGGACGACGGGAATGCCTCTGCCTTGGACTGCTAGTGTGGAGGAACTGCAGTTGCTCAGGGAAGTGGGAGAAACTGGTGTTCTCTGAAAAGTGACCCTCTCCAATTTAGGAGTGGGTCAGAAGGATGGAGATGGGTCTGTAAAATGAAAACCAGCTTCCCGACAACCTGATTCTATTTAGTTTCTGGAATTGTATCCCAAAGAAACTAATTAGCGCACCACGTTCAGGTATTTTGGAAACTTCTCTAGGTTTTTTAAAGACAGATTTCCTAAACTGTGAAAACCACTCATATCCTCACGAAATGATAACCCGCAACAGTGCGCATGCGCTGCATGCTGGGGGAGAAGGGAGCTGGCCACAGCTGTGACTTCCTGGCTAAGGGTGAGAAGAGGGTGCTTTAAAAGTCAGGGAGAGAAGTGGGCATATCCAGCAACTCAGAAATCAGGAGAGTTCCCGGTGTGCTCGTATATGGTTTGGTGGGGCATAGGAAGGGAAAAAGGTTTTCTGGAGTGTTCTTAGATGAGTCGGACGTCAGGTAGTAAAAAACGGACAAGTGGAATCACGAGAACGTGTCTTTGTCCTGATGGCAGTGCCACACATTTTCCTAGAGTTAAGAATTCATTGTCAAGCTAACATTTAAAAATAATGTTTTCCTCTCCAAATGTTGATTGCCATCTATTGCACCGAGAGTTAAGTATTAACTGTTCTCCTGGCGGAGGATGAGGACTCGGGCGAGGGGGAGCGGTAGTTGGAGGAGTTACAGCCGGTGTGAAGTTCTGGGGCAGGCCCGAATCCAGGAATTGGACATCCCTGGTCATCACTCCACCATATATAATCCCTTTGAAGCTTCAGAAGTATTAAGACAATTTACATTAAAAGCTTTTTCATCACCAAAACCACATTGTTAATCTGCTTGCTGGAAGGAAGGCCATAGACTCGCCAAAAGTTAATGCATTCATATGTAGAAACTAGGAATGTGCCTAACATATTTGTAGCATATGGCAAACGTGTGTGAGACATAGAATGCTGTAACTATGTTGATTATTTAAAAAGAGCGCATTTTAGATGTCAAAGTGGATATAAAAGCTGATAAGCAATTAAACACATAAAATTCTGGAAGAGACGTTATAATCTTGTTTGGTAAATAGTTGTCTTGTCAAGGATGGAGACATTACTGGCCATATTGTATCTTCCTTTGAAATCTAAGACACATTACTTTGCAAGTGAGACTGGACTTCTTTACACATTTGCATAGTAGCCAATCTCACAGAAACAAACATACAGGAGGCCGGGAAAGGATCCCAGATGGTAGAGTGCTTGCCTGGTGTGCAGCAAGCATCGTCAAGCCCTAGGTTTGGTACCCTGCACAGCATAAACAGGGTGTGGTGACGCACACTGGTAATCCCAGAAACGGGGAGTGGCAGCGGCAGCGGGAGGTGAGGTAGGAGAGTCAGGAGGAGGTGGAGGTCATCCTAAGACACATAGCTAGTTGGCAATACCCTGAGCTATAAAATTACCCTGCCTGAAAAATAAATAAGTTATTTACGATGTATATTGTTTGTATGTGGCCATTATAAATATGTCATCGATCACAGTATTAAAAGTAAAATCAGGATGTATAGTGTACCAGTCTGCCATTTGTTTTGCATGCATTTCTGGAATGCCTACTGTGTGCTGGGTGCTGAACTGTTTCTGCTTTATGACAACGAGGTAACAGAATCACACACGGAACACATTGATAACCCATATTCAAATGGAAACTAACTCAGAAAATCTGGATTATTTGATTGTAGTATTATAAATCATGACCTGTCGAATCTTACTATATCTATGTCTTTTGATTGGACTTAATTGGGAAGCTACTTGTGGCAAAAATGTCAGTATTGGTATTTAACAAAGGTTTCTACATAGGCATGAAGAGTGCACACAGATGTGGTTTATAAATTTTTCTCCAAGTTAAGTCCTTGAAGCCTACAGTGTAGAAATAGCTTACAGCCCAAAAGATTGTTTACAAATTGCTTGTTAAGTGGTTGATTTTCAAAGCCAAACAGCAAAAATCCATTTAACCTATAAAGTAGGTGAAACAAAGCCTTGGCATTATAATTAAAGGGGAACTCAATGTTAACCAATGTTTGTGAGGCTGAGGCCATTCAGAGTTCACCCTGGAGTTGCAGGGTACATTTTTCCTTGAAAGGAGAACATGCCCACAGCTCAGATATAATCAGGAGACCCATTACTTAAACAGGTCCAGGTTTTGTAGTGGCCTATGATTCTAAATACAATAAATACAAAGTAAGGTATGAGACATTGAAAGGAAGATGTGTGAGCTAGGATGCCTGAAATCTAAGCTTTATTAGCAGTCCAATAAAATCTGCCTCACACAATAAGGTCCTGCCAAGGGTAATGACTGACAGATGGGAAGTTGAACCAGGAGAAGAAAAATAGCTGGGGGCAATTAGGGAGCATGAGAGAAAACTGTTGTAGGAGGCCACTTGTTCATTCTGGTTGCCCAGAACCAAAATAACCACACAGAAACTATATTAATTAAATCACCACTTGGCCCATTAGTTCTAGCTTCTTATTGGCTCACTCTTACATTTAGTTTAACCCATTTCTAGTAACCTGTGTACAGTCATGTGGCTGTGGTTTATTGACAAGATTCCAACCCGCATCTGTCCCTGGTGGGGCTACAGGCTTCTCCTGACTCTGTCCTCTTTCTCCCAGCATTTACTTTAGTTCCCCGTCCCTCGTGTAGCTCTGCTCTATGCTACCACAGGCCCAAATCAGCTTCTTTATTAACCAATGGTATTCACAGTATACAGAGGGGAAATCCCACATCACCTCCCCTTTTCTGTTTAAATAAAAAGGAAGGTTTTAACTTTAACATAGAAAAATTGCATACAACAAAACAGGAACCAAGCAAGAATTACAGTTATAATATTTATATCTACTTTATCTTTTAGCATATCTAAGGACAACTATAACTATTCTTCAACTCCATCAAAGACTCCAGAATGATACAATATTACCTAAGTAAGCAGGAAGTGCATTGTAAGCAATTTTCAAAACAAGAATTGATGGAGACATCCTGCTACCTGGACAGTCACCCAAAGTTCTGTACCATTGGGGCATCCATATTCAGCCTACAGGCTTATAGTATCCAGCAGACTTTTCCATGAAGCAGGAGATTTGAAGATCTGTTCTGCCTTGTAATGGCAGTTTGTCAGTCACTTTCATCTGTGCCCTGCAGAATGTCTGGCAGACTCTTTCACAAAGCAGGAACCCCAAAGGGCTGTCTCACCTTCTTTAGGCAATTTTAACAATCATTTTTCTGTGGGTCCTGCATGTCCAGTTCACACAGCATACCATCAAGCAGTCCAAGCAATAGCAGTTTCTTGCCCAAATGTCTAGCCAACTCCATAATGAGCTTCTTCAATGCCTGCCATCCTCTTGAAGTAGATTGGTGCTGCCAGGAGCAGATATGTCTCATGTCATGAAAAGTCCTAAGTTTTAAACATTTTAATATTTATTTAATATGCCATATTTTATAGTTTTTGAAAGGTTTGAAGAATGCCTATTCATCTGAAATACATCTCTGTACATCTAAAAAAATCTACATGACTATACGCTTGACTATTATAGATGATTATTTATTAACCTATATTTCTTAATTATACATTACATTTTTAAATGAATTGCACAAACACAATACCTTAATCAAGAGCAGAAATATACATAAAACAAAATTGACCTAAATTTTGTAACAATAAACCAAGATCCATACCAATGCAAATCTCTGTATCATATCCCTCTTTAAATGTAAACAAACATTTATAGACAATATTTGGGAATTTAGGTGTTGTTCTCTCCAAACTACTTCCTGCTTTTTGTTGGGTGAAGCAATTTTCTGAGGGGTGTTCAAAGCAACCTTTCAGGGGGTCTTTTTCCATCAAATCACATTAGTCTAAAAGAATTCCACAAGTTCTCATCCTCTGTGGAAACAAAAGAAGAACCTCTTTTCCAAACAACATATCCTTAGACCCAAATTTTGAAGACAAGATACCTTTAAAGTATATTCATTGATTACTTAGCTCCTTCAAGTCAAAAAATTCTAATCAAGCACAATAATATACATCATCCAGACTCTCTGTGTCTATTCCATCTTTATGTGACGTATTTTATTTCTTTATTCTATGACTGTCTATACTGTTTCTTTAAAGACTTTATTTTTAATCAACAATTTACTTCCTTTTATAACTCTCTATACTCTTTTTCTTCTCTATTTGAAGCCTACATACATTTTTAAACACACTGTGTCTCATTTAGAAGTTTTTTTTATCTGAATTTTTCTTTATTGTGTATCTGTAATCCTTTTTTGACCAGAAGTGCTTTTTTTTTTTTTTTTTTTTTTTTTTTGCTAAGCAGGCATGGTTGGGGACATTGCGGCCCTGTCTGCTTGCTCTGCCCAGTTCAACATGCCTGAGGCATGTTTGTTGCCTCTGAGAGCCAAGGGCATTGCCCCATTTTTAGGCAAACAGTTGAGTCTATGTCTCCATTAAGCAAGTTGCAGCACTCTGCTCAGACCCTACTTAAATGCTCGGCCTCCTGAAAGAGTCAGAGTCATGCTAATGGCCAGAAAGCCACCTTTTCAAAACTGCAGCTTTTTTTCTGCTTCTGCTGAATCAGAAAGACCTTTTTTTAAAAGGAGCCACAGTGTTAAGCTGTGCTTAACTGTTTTTTTTCCCCCTAGAATTCCTTCCCAAACTCTCCCAGGTTTTAAGTGGATTTTAATTGACCACATTGGTGCCAATTTGTAGCAGGAGGTTGCTTGTTCATCCTGGCCTTCCAGAACCAAAATAACCACACAGAAACTATATTAATTAAATTACTGCTTGGCCCATTAGCTCTAGCTTCTTATTGGCTAACTCTAACATCTTAGTTTAATCCATTTCTAGTAATCTGTGTGTTGTCACGTGGCCGTGGCTTACCAGCAAGATTCTGACTGACGTCGGTCTCTGGTGGGGCAACATGGCTTCTCCTGATTCTGCCCTCTTTCTCCCAGCATTCAGTTTAGTTTTCCCCACCTAGTTCTGCTCTATGCTATCACAGGCCCAAAATAGCTTCTTTATTAACGAATGGTATTCATAGTATACAGAGGAGAATCCCACATCAGTAAACACTAAGCGGGTGTAGGGAAATGGGAGAGTTTACAGCTGGGTTGGTTGTTCCCGTACCAGGGATAGTCTTGCGTTGATCCAGTCGGTATTAATGGCAGGTGGTTTGGAACAAACACCTTCTTCAGCGGCAGTGGGGACCATGCATATGAACAGAATCTGTGGAAGGATGCATGGGCTTGTTCAAAGGCTGACACAGAGAGATGGGGATGGGCACCAATTTTAGAGCTGCGGTAGGGTGGAGTTCAGGTTAAACTCCACATCTGCTGCCGTTGGGGAGAGAAACAAAATGTAGTCAGCAATAGCACAGAGGACTGTGAGGGAAGAAAGGGGTACGAAGGGAACAAAGACATTCCTGTGCAGCTGTGCGAGAAAGGGCAGTGGTTCTGCGAGCCCAGAAGGACAGTGAGGGTAGAGGAAGTAGGGTAAGCGTCATGCACAAGACACAGCCTGAAACTGTGAAAAATCCTAGCACTCAACTAGGTCAGAGCATGACGAACTAAAACGGAAGGCTGCCAAACCCCAGGTATATGAACATACATATACCAAGCAAGGATTAGGCCCAGTAGCTTAGTGGAAAATAGTTGCCTTTCCTGAGAAACGAGTAAATGGGATTTTGACTTTTTACACAAGACAAACTTGAAACAAAGCCAGCTAGGAGATATTGAGTCTGTGTTGGAATGTCACACAAACACATTAGACTAATGAACTCATCCCCTTGCCCTCAGCCCAAGAGCCTCTGGCCACCAGCCCTCTCTAGAGATACACGTTCATACCTGTGTGCTTCATGCATGGCTCAGACCAGGATTCTGAAAAGCATAACGGGAGGGTTTCCTACTTCACGTTCTACGTGTTCTGGTTCTGAAAGAAATGCCAAAGTTCTTGTAAAAATATAATGCCCTTGGCATCTGGTTCTGTTCTTATAGGTGTTGTAGTGCATTGGGTTCCATAGGGATAGCCCCAGGGCGAGTGGGGACCAAAGGGACAATGGGCAACTCTATGACTTGTTGACAAAACCCTACACCTGGCCCAAGGAGAACTTAAGACAGGAAACATGTCATAACACACAATCTTTGTGGAGACCCCTGCTGTGGGGACTAAGAAGAAGGACCGGCTGCTTCGTCCAGCTTCAGAGTTCCCTAAATTGTGCTCAGAGAGGTGAAGGACCATGTCTGCTAAAGAACAAGGGGAAATTGTCTGCAAAGGCAGACAAGGTTTGTTATGAAAGAGAAATGGAAGCCTAGATCCCTCTCAAAGGAAACGAAAAGGAAGCCCCATAGGTCTCACGCACCTTGCTTTGCCTCTTTTCTGAGCATCGCCCCAAATTAAAGAACACCCTGCTTGATCCGTTGGCCATGTTGCTGGGTGAGATGGGGGACAACACTGCAGCGGAGGATGGGCAGGAACTGTTGCCACAGAGATAGAGACAAGCCTCACACAGTAAGAAGGGTGTCCTCACACAGCATCCAGGGATGTGACCTGACTCAGGCATCGAGGGAATGAAACAAGGACAGAAACACACAGACAGAAAAGATGGGATGAGGTAGACTGGGATCTCTGATGGAGAAGCCTGCAGCACCCCAAAATGCTCAGTCTGTTTATTATAAACAGTTGAACAGAGAGGTGGTGCTATTTCACAGAGCTGAACGAGGAGGTGGGGTTATTATGTGCTGGGAGATCAACATTATATGCAGCTAAGCAAGGAGGCAGGCTTAGCTAGTCTCCATAGAAACAGTAGGATGTTTTTATCACTATCAAATATACCTGTAGATATCCCCAATCCTATCAAGAGCCATACACCTTGTCTACTAGAGTGTGCAGGGAAATTTAAAGGGAGTTTGCGTTGGTGCACAGCACAAATCAGTTGTATCTGGTGAGGTTTATATGCAATAACTGGTGTTCTGTGATCTGAGTATTACTCTGTAGTTGCCCAGAAAACATGCAGTTGTTCTGCTGATGTTCTGAATGCTCCTAAGCAAATATATTTTTAATTAAAAAAGAGTATCAATTAAAAAGCCATTTACAGTTAGATGTAATGGCTTAAACTTTTAATTTCAGCACTTGGAAGGCAGAGACAGGTAGATCTCTGTGATTAAGGCCAGCCCAGGCTACTTAGAGTCTCTGTCATTCTGTCTGTCTGTCTGTCTGTCTGTCTGTCTGTCTCTCTCTCTCTCTCTCTCTCTCTCTCTCTTTTTCTCTCTCTCTCTCTCACACACACACACACACAAAGCCATCTAAGATACCGAATAATGCTTAAAAAAAATATGGGCATGGTGGAACACATAATATCAGCACTTGGGATGCTAAAGCAGGAATATTGTCACAAGTTCAAGGCCAGCCTAGGATATGTAGTGAGTTCAAGGTTAGCATAGACTATAGTATCACAGCTCAGAAGGAAAGGGATCCCGGCAGTCGGGAGTCAGGGAACAGTAAAGGCCACAGTAAGTGCAGCAGCTTATAGCACTGCTCTAGGGAAAGGTTTCCCCAAATTGACAGTCCTGCTCCGGCAAGAGAGGGCTTCCCCAGCGAAGTTGTTACAGCAAGAAAATACTGCTGTACCATCAGGGAAATTCGTGAACGTAAATGCCACTATTTTAGTGACCAGCATGGTCATAGGACCCAGTGTGGAAGCTGCTGCTGTTATTTTGCTTTATGGAAATGACATGGCTGTCAAATTGCCTTCTGAATCACTCCGGTTATGACCACAGATGGTGCTGCCGCCTGCGTCAGTCAGAGAAGCTTTATTTATTTATTTGTTTATTTTGCAGAGGTAAGCAGTGGCTGCACAGACTCAGAACTGGCTAGAGTACTTAGAATTAATGACAGTTGAACACTCAGACCTAAGTGAGGTGTTTGTAACACCCCCTGGAAGGCTCAGGGAACGCTGCAGAAAGAATGTAAGAGCGGAAGGATGGTGGGGGAGGGTGTGGAATGCCGATTTCCAGGCGTAACATGACTCGGAGCAGCTGTGGTTGCATGCACAAAATTGGGACCACTGACACCCCGTCAGGCAATGAGGAAGGGCTCCAGGGGCTCCCTTCCTCTCTCAGGGTTGACATGCAGGTATCATGACATGGGAGTATAAGAAAAAGAGCCTTTTCATTGGAGAGCCCCTGGTAAGGTGTCCATGTTCCTGTAAACAACTCTGAAGAGACTCACTCGGTCACACTTGTACAAAGACATCAGAATGGGGAGAGAACTGGGATTAGTGTGAGAGGGTCCCAAAAAGGTAACGGTGTGTGTGCATTCATGAATATATTATGTACATGTGTGAAAATGTCATAATAAAACCTATTACCATATAGAATTGATATATGTTTATAAGAAATTGACAACTAAAAAGATAAATAGAAATAGGAACTCATTTTTATTTATTCATTTTATTTATTCACAGAGCTGCCTGGTTCTAGGAATTTTTTTTTTTTTTTTTTGGTTTTTCGAGACAGGGTTTCTCTGTGGTTTTGGAGTCTGTCCTGGAACTAGCTCTGTAGACCAGGCTGGTCTCGAACTCACAGAGATCCGCCTGCCTCTGCCTCCCAAGTGCTGGGATTAAAGGCGTGCGCCACCACCGCCCGGCTCTAGGAATTTATTTTTATTATAAAAATTATTTACGAAAAGATCATTCAAACCCATTAAACAAAATTCAGAAGTTATAAAAGAATAAGCAGGGAAAGTTACTTGCCATACTCTACCTCTCTATATAAGTTTTCTATTTTGTGTCTATATACTTTTCTATATCTCCGTATTTTAATCTGTAGCTTCATCTTATCCTATACACAGAGGACATCTACATGCATGTGTGTGCACACGCACGCACGCACACACATACACACACACACACGCAGCCCCCCTCCCCATAATTGGAGTTACTATATACTCTCCTCTAATTACCTAAGCTTTAGAACCAATGTGGACCTACCAATGTATAATGGCAAGCATATTTCTTCTCTGTGGAGATGTCATGGGTGTGCCCACTGGGTCAGACATGCACTTAGACGAGGAAGGGCCATAAATCACACAGCTTCAAGACATCCTTCATGCAACCAGCCATGCAAAGAATCCCCAAGGCAATAATTCAGCAGAAACTTTGTCAGATCAGCCAGTATGATTCAAGGGTTTGGAATGACTCACTGGGGCTTGGGTTGAATAGTCTTGGCTTAATCATATCACTTGGCACAAATGCAAATCAAAGATCTGAATTCTGGTGGCTCAGTATCCCAGTGACTCACAAAAGCTGCCCTAGATATATTGTACCGTACACCAAGACATTGATCTTCTGGATTAAAGAGTATGACTACACATGTATGTATATGTATAAATAAATATGCATATTCACATATATCTATTCATACAACTTACATGCATACACACAGGGGAAAACACATTTGAATTTTTTTTCAGCTCTCTGGAGCTGAAACACCAGCAGAAACTCAGAAGTAATACAAGAAATTATAAAAACAAATCAGTAAGAATTTTAATGTGTCCTGCCCACAAAAACATGAGAACACAAAAATTACTACACTAGGGGAATATTTTTATTTTTTATTTTTTTTAATTTTTTGAGACAGGGTTTCTCCGTAGCTTTTTGTCCTGGAACTAGCTCTTGTAGACCAGGCTGGCCTCAAACTCACAGAGATCTGCCTGCCTCTGCCTCCCGAGTGCTGGGATTAAAGGTGTGTGCCACTACCGTCCGGCAGGGGGGAATATTTTTAAAAGGTGTAACAGATAAAGGGATGACATACTAACTAACTATATAACACAGTCACTGGATAAAGGGATGACATACTAACTAACTATATAACACAGTCACTGGATAAAGGGATGACATACTAACTATATAACACAGTCACTGGAGGCCACACACCATGATGAGAGTCACACCCTCACCCCTATGTCAGACTTCCTGTGGTATGGACAGACACAGTGTGCTTCTCAGTTTCTCACCGTAGCAACAAAATACCCCAGATAAACATCTCAAGGGTGGAAAGATTTTTTTTTGGCTCATGGTCACAGAGGGTTTAGCCCATGGTCTGTTGGCTCCATTGTTTCCGGGCAGAGGAAAACTGCCCACTTTGTGATAGCAGCAGGAAGAGCCAGGGACAAGACAAACCCTTCAACGCCATGCCCCTCAGTGAACCACTTCCTTCAGGCAGGCTCCCTCTCCTGACCGTCCATTCGATACGACTCATCATCACTCCTCTATGGAAGAATTTATTGCTCTCACGATCCTCTCACCTTCTGGTAGCCTTGCTAGCTGGGACTAAACCTCCAACACATCTTTTGTGAGAAATATTTCAGATTAAAACTGTAGCATATGAGCCTCAGTTTCTTCATCCATAAAATGGTTCCACTGGTAATGTGTGTTTGGGATTTTGTGAGGTGTGGTACAGATGAAAAACATCAAGTCTTTTCCATGGCACTTGACAGACAATAGGAGGTGCTTACTAATGTTATTTTGTTACTTGTGACATTGAATATGTGGAAAGACCCAATTGTGACTAATAGAGTTGCATAAAGTAAGGTTCATATTTAACTACTGCTTTTTCTAAAATAGAAAATTAATGCCTAGTACCACTGAGAATGGAGTAAAACCAGTATATTTTGCATGTCAGTAAGATTGGAACTAACTTTTTGAAAAAAAAACTGGGAATGTATTTTGTTATAAAATGTTGTTTAGTTCTTGTTTAATTTAGAAACCATGGTATTTAATTTTTTCATGAAAAACATCTAAAGCCAGAACATGCTATAAATTTAATTTTCTGACATCGTTTATTGAGAACTGGGTAAGTCTAAAAGTGGCCAAATGTATGTACAGTACCTGTAAAAATGCACTATTCCATGATATCATAACAAGGCCTATGCACCAGTACTTGGTGAGGATTCTCTGCTTCTGTAGTTTATATGAAATTGTAAGCCTCTACTAGGGGTGTGGCTCGGCTGGGAGACTGCTTGACCAGCAAGCATGAAGCTCTGGGTTCCAATGTACGGTCATTATTTTTAAAATCAGATTGTTCAAAGCTTTAATAACAATAAACTTCATATCAATAAGAAAACATTCTTTTAAAGAAAGTTGTCAAGAACAAGTCTTAACCAGGTGTGATGGTACATGTCTGTAATCTCAGGACTTATGAGGTTGAGGCACAAGGTTCTTGAGGGCCTGCCTAGGCTACATAGCAAGGTCAACCTAGGGTACATAGCAAGACATTTTTTAAAAAAAAAGCATCATCATCAACAACAAAAAATCAAAAGTCCCATGAAGCTGACATACATTATATAAGTAAAAGTACCTATATCCAATTGATTTCTACACCACAAGTAGGAGATTTAATTCAGTTTCACTTGATCAGATATCCCCATGAATTGGTAATCACTGTATCTCACCTTTCTTCCCCCTTTCTAAAAAATAAATGACAATACTTGAGATTATAATTATCAAAATACCCATTTCTAGAAGCGTTGGTTAGAGTACACTAAAGATGAATGACTCTCTAAATTCTGCTATGTTGTACACTCCATTCCAGGGCTTTTAAGCACGCCCAGGTTGGGTCTAAGTGGGCATTAAAATCGAGTCTGTACTCCTCAAACCCTGTGCCCTGGATGCCACAGGGGAAGGCCGAGTGTGCCAGGAGAAAATTGTTCCTTTCTAAATGTACGCGAAGATGCCTTATGGGGTCTTGATCATTCATAATTTAAAGCTACAGCCACTCCTAGTTCCATTTTTTAAAACTGATTCATTATCAGTGCAGTTTGTCATATTGTAAGAAGGATAAAAAAAAAGAACATTAACCGTTTGCCCCGGGATTTAAAGTCTAAGCATAGCTCAAACGTAGTTGAATATTTAGCCCAATGACAAAGTTTTGGTGAGCCGAGGGCCTGATAAAATAAAAGCCATGGATGAAGAATCAGGACTGAAAAATTAGAGACAGTTTGATAATTTATTTCCTATAGACTTTGGGAAGTTACAAAAATTAACTCATATATCCATTGTGAAGTATTGAAATAATATAAGGTTGATAGCACAAGTTATAATTAATTACTAAAGCTATTGGATAAATTTCTGCTGCTAAGTACTTTTAACCAAGTCCTAACTGAGATACTTTCAAGCAGATATTATTATTATTATTGTATACTACACGCTAAATAGAATGTGTCATCTTTAAGAGATGCAGTTCCAACACTGGGCCATGTAAGTCATGGGTTATTTCTTTTTTTTATTTTTTTAATTAATTAATTAATTTATTTATTTAATTTATTAAAGATTTCTGTCTCTTCCCCACCTCCGCCTCCTCCCCCCCCCCTCCCCCAATCAAGTCCCCCTCCCTCGTCAGCCCAAAGAGCAATCAGGGTTCTCTGCCCTGTGGGAAGTCCAAGGACCACCCTCCTCCATCCAGGTCTCCTAAGGTGAGCATCCAAACTGTTCCTAGGCTCCCACAAAGCCAATACGTGCAGTAGGCTCAAAAACCCATTGCCATTGTTCTTGAGGTCTCAGTAGCCCTCATTGTCCACTGTGTTCAGTGAGACCTGCTTTAACCCAGGCTTTTTCAGACCCAGGCCAGCTGGCCTTGGTGAGTTCCCGATAGAACATCTCCATTGTCTCAGTGTGTGGGTGCTCTCCTCGCGGTCCTGAGTTCCTTGCTCGTGGCTTGCTCTCCTTCTGCTCCTGATTTGGACCTTGAGATTTCAGTCCGGTGCTCCAGTGTGGGTCTCTGTCGTGGGTTATTTCTGATTTGACACATATTACCAGCGTATGTCATTTCTTCGAACCAGGAAAATCTGTAATCTGTAAAAATCAGTCAACAGTGAACAGTCATAGCGAAAAACAGTGAACTTAGAATGAAGGGGTTGACATGCTGGGCAAGGATCTAACAACATTGTTTGGATGGCTGAATCTCACAGACCTAAATAACATGGAGAGGCTTAGGTTGGGAAGGACGAATGAAGGGAGAGGGGAGGGTAGAGAGGAGGACAAAGCTGGACTTGAAGAGAAGGCGCGATTACCTGATGTTTCCAGGGCATTGACACCCTCCTTGAGGGACAACTGTATGATCAGTACATGTGAGTTTGTGAAAGCAGCCTTATTTTCTTTCCTTTTTCTGATGCTGATGAGGAAGTAGAGTTTGGAAGATGAGAGACTCTTTATTAGGGATCCTAAGATTTCACCAAATAATTCCTGACTGACATGGGTGTTGAAAAAAGTATTCAGTATTTATTTTTCAGGCTCTAGGGATGGAATTCAGGACCCCCCCTCCCCCCGCCCAGAGGCTGTGTGGTACCCTCTACTGAGTTTAGCACAGCCCCAACTTTTTTAAAACTTGGTCCTTTATGATTTGGGGTCCACTAAGAAGGGACTTGAAGATCAGTGAGAACGGACAGTGCTCAGGTCTTAGTGTCTGCAAGGATGCCATTCCAAGAGAGTTTGGTTTTACTTACCTGAAGGTGCCAAGTCACAATGACGCTGTATCCAGCCTGGCCTGGCAACTGAGGTCATGAAGGTCTCAGATGGAATGAGAACCAGTAAGGTGGTACAGGCCAGTAGTAACCATTCCCAGAGCATACATGGTAGGTTCAGCTTTGGGGTACCTACTGCTGTTCTCTGTTTAGTGGTGAGGGGTGTGCGTGTGGGCGCATGCATGTGTGTGTGTTTATGTGCGTGCATGCATGTATGCATGTGTGCATGCAGTTTTGTGTGTATGTGCATGTGTGTCATGTGTGCATGTATGCATTGTGTATGCATGCTTGTGTGTGTGCGTGCGGTTTTGTGTGTGTGTCTGTGTGCTTGTGTGATGGGGAATAGGGCTAGTGAAGCGGACCTACTCCCTGCTCCTTTCTTCATTTCTTCCTTCTTTCCTTCTTGCTTGCCTGCCTTTTCTTTTGTCTCAAAGATAGATTTTTATACGAGTCCAAGGTGCCCTTGAGCCCACAATTTTCCTGCCTTAATCTCTGAATGCTGGGATTGATGGGTGTGAACATCCTTTTCTTTCTTTTGGAACAAAAGGACTTCCCATGACAGAAACACATTTCCCCTTCTTTTAGTTAGAGTACTAAAAACTGGAAGACAGTAGTTACACAGTGTCTGTGGGGGTGACTGCTTTGTTGTGTGTGTCTGCAAGAGGGATTGTCTGGTGGATGGTAACAGTGCCTATGAGGGCAACTGCTTGACTGAGTGTAGTCTATGTATTTTTATTTACAAGATATAGAACCTGGGGTCGAATGTGATATCCTGATAAGACATCCATTATTTACCATCACACAAGACAAGAAACTCAGTGCTAATGACAGTGAAACAGTTAACACTCATGAAAGTTCTGGAAACTGAGCACCATGCTGAATGCTGCACACACTCCAGGGTTCCATCTGGACACCATCCACTTTTAAATGCATATAAACTTCACTTAGATTACTGTCTTTTTTATTTTATTTTTTAATTGTAAAAATAATTTTTATTTTATTTTGTATGTATAAATATTTTTGCCTGCATGTGCACTACAAGAGTGTCTGGTGCCCATGGAAACCGGAAGAAGGGTGTCCGATCTCCTAGGACTGGAGTTATATAAATGGCTATGGGCTGTCATGTCAGTCCTTGGAATAGAACATGGGTTCTCTGGAAGCAAAGCAAGTGCTCTTAGCCACTGGGTCATCTTTCCGGCCCCCTTTCTGTTTTTATTATACAGTTGAGGATACAAGTAATAAAAAAAGTCAAGGAACTTGCCCACAGCAACGAAACAGTAGAAGAAAACTTTTGAAATACCCTCATGAATACTATATTATTAAACACAAGGAAACCCTAAACCTTAATCTACTCAATATATCTATTGTAGTTACACTCTGGCAGTTTTATCTATGGAGATGAGCTGTTTCCAGCTGTTAAAGGATGCCCTTAAGTTCCACCTTCCCCATACACAGAGGATCTCATTGAACTGTAAACCTAAGGAAGACTGAGCCCGATTGCTCCTTAGCATAGTTCTAACGTAGTCTTGAAACCTCTTTAAAATCCTCCAGACAGATTTAAGTGCTCCCAAGAAAAAGCTGCTTTCCCTCAATCAGAGTTCATTGAAACTCTGAATATGTAGTCCTTGACGTCCACACAGGAAGGAAACCAGTATTTATCTATAGGGCTCAGCCCCAGAGATAAGGGACAGTATGAGACGGGCTTTTCTTCCCTAATATTTGGCAGAAGCCCAACCGAGTTGCTGCCAGGTCTCCTCATAACCAGAGGTTTGAAGAGACTTCTGGGGAGGGGGATTTGAGTCTCAGGACAGGTGGAAGTCGATGGACAAAGACCACACAGCCTTCTGCTCTGCCCAGAGTCCACAGCCTGATGGCAGCAGTCCCTCAGGCTGGGGCTAGCATTTTCCTCTCTCAGCTAAGCATTTTGGGAGGAACAAAGAGGTGTTAATATAGGGCAGTAACAGTTCAGTCTGGACTGCTTCCTCCCTGCTCTGACAGGCCCGTGGATCAGCATCAGAGATGCAGTTAGAGCTGAGCTAGCTGAGGAGAGTGTCCGGCCGCTGGCTAGTGATCTGGAAAGCGTTCATGACACCTTGTGAAGGGAACACAGCAGCTTATAAAACAGCAGTACACTTGAAATATGCGTGGAGAAAGACTGGACGTTAAGTACCACAGAGTTAGCCGCAGTTAACTTTGCAATGGTGGAAATCCAGGAGACTCCTCCTGCCTGGCCAATCAGAGTTTATTTATAACATGATTGACAGAATACAGACAATTCTCCCACACCACTCCTTCATTCTATTGTTCATTTAGACATCACTTGTTGAGTGGCGGCTATGATTGAGGCATAAAAAGTTCTCAATAAGTACAAAATTTCTGTCTTTTAAAACACATAGGATCCTGACCTTGGCAGCACACACCTGTATCTAATCCCAGTACCTGAGAGGCGGGGCAGGAGGTTCCCCATAAGTTCAAGACCAGTCAAGTTTACGTGGCGAGTTCCAGGGCAGCCAGGACCATAGAGTGAGCCTCTGGCTCCAAATATGCAAAATAGAAATATGTAAATACACCCCGGATGACATATGGCCGTTTCTCTTATAATAAAAATAATCTATTTTTCAGTCCACCTTATAACACTTATAAATTCTGAGGAGGAATTTGCCTCCTCAGAAGAAAATTTAATTTGCACACACACACAAAAAAAAAAATCTAAATTTAAGTATGGCATGATGTGGTCGATGGACAGACACAGCGACTACAACGGTGCATTTATAGAACACTGTGTTGTACGCGACATCTGATTTAACTCTCAATAATTTGCCTTAATAATGAGAGAAATGCAGATGCAGACTTGGTCAATTGGAGTTCAACTACTCACATGCCTTTTGTTCGGCTTTTAAATCCAAGGTGGGCCTGGTAGATGAGATCAGTAAGTACACTGTGCGGAGGAAATGTTTTGTCTACAGCGTATAGATGCGCTATAGTCCCTGTCTCCAAACGCAGCCCTTCTGCCCTCTCCTACAAGCCCTGACACCTTTCTCATTTGTAGGCACATTGGCTGCAGCAGTGTGGCACGTACCGTGAGGTGGGTGTATGCTAACGCTAGTGCTCAAAGCACGGAGTGAAATTGACCTCACTCCTGCTGGGAAGCTGTATGTCTATGGGAATTCTATGTATCCCGTTAGGCAGGTGGCGTTGCAGAGAGCCCTGTGAGGGTGGAAATGGTAAGGGTTGGAAGATAGAAATGTTCTCTTATAAACCAAGACTGGCGGACCTGGGAGAGCGTCCTGCGTGTCTCTTCCAATGCATTCATTCTACGGAACATCCGTCGAACGCCAGACTGCAAACCAATATCAAAAGTACAAATGTCTTTCAAGTGGCGCTGGTGGTAAAGCGAGGGTTATCTTTCATGATACAGACACACGCTCCTTAACGACAGGAATGCATCCTTGTCACCATAGTGACGAACCACCTGAAAAAAAAAATCAACGTAAAGGAGAAAATGTTCCTGGTTTCAGAAGAGTCGCGTGTTCCCTGGGGTCTGTGGTTTATGCGTCTGTGGAGAAGCAGAGCATGGTGGCTGGGAGTGCGACTATGAAACAGAATTGCTTACCTCTGCGCGTGTGCATGTTTTATACCTGGTGTGTGAATGGGATTGCACAATTTACAACCTTTTGGATCTGTACCTTCCACTTAGCTTGTTTCCAAGGTTCATCCATGTAACAGCATATATCACAACTGCTTCTTGGGACCAAAATCATGTTTTACATTATGAATATATATATATATATATCACATTTTGTTGATGCCTTCATTATTTGACAGGCATTTCAGGGTTTTTTTCCTTAATGAATCCTGGTACTGTGAATATTAAGTTATTTTTGAACAACCACTTCTCTTATTATTATTTTTTGTTGTTGTTGTTATTTTGAGACCTGGTCTTGCTATACCAGGCTAACCTGGAATTTGTGGTCATTATACTTTGTGGGATTATGGGCACAGCTCTTTCATCTGGCTCCATATTTCGAATTTTTCCATTTCTACCAAAGAACTTAGAGATTTCACTGGGCCATCTCTTCAGTGCCATCCTCAAGAGTCCAGATAAGCTTTTTGAAGACCTTCTTGCTCCATCTACAGACTCTGGAGTAGACGCCTTTTCCGAGTCCCAACCTCGTATCTTTGTAGCCCAAGAACAAACGTTACCTCTTCATCCTCACTCAAACAGCTTACACAGTATATGCCACGATGGGTGGTGGTTGCTTTACAGGGCTATCTCAGTACCCATGGTGCACTGGTGTTCTGGACAGTCCTAAAAGGGAGAAGATTTCTATCCCGACACAATGAGAAGAGATATAAACTCAAACTCTAGGCAGTTTTCAATAGTTTATCAGTTAGTTGGAAAAATGCCTAAATTGTCCTTTAAAAGAAGGAAGCATTCAGAGTGGTTGCTTAAAGGTAGCTGATACATAATATTTGAAGCTGTGTTTCTGTTCTTTTGGTTTTATATTTGGAATGCATCCTCTTCTTCATGAACCCTTCTTAACACCGTAGACCCTCCTTCCAAAACTCCATTGATAATGGCCTCTTTGTTGTCATTGTTTCAGGTCTTAGACTCAAGCCTAGACTAGCCTGGAAATCAGGCAATGTAGCCGAGTTTGGCCTTGAGCTCATGGAAATCCTTCTGCACCTGTCTCCTGAGTACTGTGATCCAGTACCAGTTAGTCCATCTTGTTAAAATTCTCTTCTCTAAACAATACTTATCCTCCAAACCCATACAAAGCTATTCTCCAAACCTCATATCCCAACACTCTCTCTCTCTCTCTCTCTCTCTC
>NW_026068061.1:2589019-2675097 GCF_014885135.2 Alexandromys fortis | reverse complement strand
TATATATACATAGTCTCCTTGAAACCAAAGACTGCCTCATGCTGTTGTTCATTAGAACGAACAAGGTTGCAGGGAGGGAGGAGACCAGGGTGCTAGGACCTTGCAGGGTGGGGCATGCCAACAGGAGATGGAACTCTGAGATCCTGATTTCAGCCTCTGCACTGGAATAATCTCAGACCAGACCAGGGACCTCCCCTTGGCAGGACGTTCATCTTTCTCATTGACTTGTACTGAGCACTTGGCTCGAGGAGTTGCTCCGTAATAATACTTGTTGACTCGATTAAGTGATTGGATAAAGACAAGGTGACCTTTGTGGTCTTTGCAGCTCTATGTAGAACTCTAATGTCTCTGAAGGCCGGGGGGGGGGGGGGGGGGGGGGGGGGGGGGGGGGGGATGCTGACCAGTGTATTGTCAGCTCAAAGGATCTGATATATTACTTTCATCGTATTCTTTCCTTTGCTGGTCAGAGAAAACAAAACTTGTGTTTTGAGAAAGGGTTTCCACTGTGTATCCCAGGCTGGAACTCACTGTGTAGTCCACGAAGGCCTCAGACTCACAGAAGTTTTTCTGGCTCAGCCTCCTGTGTGCTGGGGATTGCAGGCATGAGCCATCACACTAGCCTGAAATATTTTTTTTTTTTGAAAGGGGAAAAACTGGAAGTCTCATGAAAGGAGATATAAAATAGTCCTTCAGACTCCTGACTCTTTGATGGTTTGTCTGTCAGTAGGTTGCTAATGAAAACTATTTATGGGAGAACTGGTGATGCTAATGAAAGCCACACATGTGACCTGGGCAGCAGGATATCCAACAAGGACTTTCCAGATACACAGAAAGCAGTGATGAAGGTGAAACAATACGCTAATAAATATTTGTTGACTGATTAAAGAACATGAAATACTGGATACACCTCTGATAAAAAAAAATATCTCATAGTGCTAAGCTTATATACCAGGGACAAAATGGGCATCTTGATTCAATTAATGAATAACCTCTCTTTAAAAATCCTAAGAAAAGTTACAATATAAAATGAGCCACAGAGCAATACTAAAAATAGAATAAAATAAAACTATGCAACTTTTAGATGTAATAAAAAAATCTTCATGACCTTGGGCCAGGCAAAGAGCTCTTACATAAAATGTCAAATGCATGAGCTGCTGAAAAGTTGGTATATTGGACCGGGAAATGGTGGCGCATGCCTTTAATCCCAACACTCAGGAGCAGAGGCAGATGGATCTCTGAGTTTGAGGCCAGCCTGGTCTAGAGAGCCAGTTCCAGGACAGCCAGGACTACACAGAGCAACCCTGTGCCAAAAAGCAAACCAAGCCGGGCGGTGGTGGCGCACACCTTTAATCCCAGCACTCGGGAGGCAGAGGCAGGCGGATCTTTGTGAGTTCGAGACCAGCCTGGTCTACAAGAGCTAGTTCCAGGACAGGCTCCAAAACCACAGAGAAACCCTGCCTCGAAAAAACAAAACAAAACAACAACAAAAAAAACCAAAACCAAACCAAAAACAAAAGTTGGTATATTGGTGTTCTTCCACATTTTCTTTGTAGAAGACGCTCTAAACAGAATGAGAAGCGTGGTGGCCCAAACTTATAATCCCAGCATCTAGGGAGCTGCAGGGGGAGGACTGTTTGGATTTGAGGTCAGCTTAGGCTACACATCAAGTTCTAAGCCAGCCTGGGCTATGGAGTGGGATTCTGGCTAAACAATAAAGTAATTTACCATACAATATAAACAGTTCAGTATAGACAAACCAAAGTGCATGTGCTGGCATGACTAAAGAAAAAACAAACAAACAGCTATTTCCAAATGCTGGCAAGGACACAGAGCAACTGGACAGTCACACATTCCTGGTAAGAACGTAATTAGCATCACAATGGAAAATAGAGGTATTTTTCTAGGACTCAGCTAACCTCCTCTTAGCTATTTACCCCAAGAAATCAAAATTCCTGCACCCGAATATCTATGTCTGTTATATATAACTACCAACAACTGGGATCTCCCGAAATGTCCTTTTGTGGGGGGACAGATGGACAAACTACAGTCCACCCACACAACGGAATTCTAGTCATCAATAAACAAGAAGGCATCATTGAACACACAGCAGTATGACTTCCAAATGCTTAATGCTAAGTGAGAGAAGCGAAACTCAAAAGCTGGCTGGCTGTGCTGGCGTATGCCTGTAATCTTAGCACTTGGGACTGGAAATCAGAGAATTTCAGGGCCAGCCTTGACAGTGTGTGGAGTTGGAAATCAGTCTCTGGGCTATGTAAGATTCTGTCTCAAAAAACAAACAAGCAAGCAAAAAACAAAATGTTTGAAGAAAGTATGGAGTTGCAAGATGGGGGTGAGGGTCAGGGGGAGGGCCTGACTCCAGAGAGCAGACCATGGAAGATGGTTTTCAGCTGGTAAAGGAGCTTACCACACTGAGTTCAAATTATGGACCCCACACAAAGGTAGGCGAGAGCTGACAGCGCAGAGTTGTCCTCTGACTTCTACGTGTACGTTGTGGTATGCCCACGTACGCACACATGAATGCCCTATTCCCACAGCAATAAATGCATGAAGAAAGAAAAAAAGGAATCGTGTATAACAATAAGAGATTGCTCTTTATTCTGACTGCGATGCACTACCGAATTGTTCCCATTTGTGAAATGTACAGTGTTGTGTACAACAGGATAACTGGGATGAGTGGGATGAGGTTCTTGTGCATGCAAGGAGAGTGCCGTTCTGCTGTGACACATCCCTAGGCCCCCAGCAGGGATGTGGTTGGGGACAAAAGAGTCAGAGGGAGAAATTGGGGTTCAACCTGAAGACCCAAAAAGCAAAGCAGCCCAGCCACTGGTTCTCACCTCAAACTCAGTCAAAAATGGTGATTCTGCCTCCAGGAATCCCAGAATGAGACTGAGCCTGAGAGTTGTCTCCTCCTATTTTATAATCCTCTCTAGTACTGGGAGTAAAGATGTGCGCCATTGGGATTAAATGTATACACTACCTGGTTTCTGTGGCAAACTAGTGCAGTTGTTTTGAGACAGGGTCACACACACAGTTGTCTAGGTCAGTCTGGAACATACTATGCAGCCTCAACTGATCCTGAGTTCTGGGTGAGCCTTCTGCCTCAGCATCTTGAGGTCTGGGATTACAGGTGTGAGACCCTGCTGTGATAGGTCCCTATTCTTGAAGATTCATGGGATTGGAATTTACAAATCAAGTTCTCAGCTTTCAGAGAATCCAGCTCTGTAATGATGAGAACCCATGACTTGTCAAGTACCTTCAGCAATCAGGTCAGGTGACGAGTAACCAACCCTTCAGGTAAGGCTGCACTGAAGAGTCAACCGACACCAAGCCCAAAAAATTGGAAGAATGTTGTCTGAGAATAGTTGATATTCCTAAATGGGCAAACATGTCTGATCAGATACAAAATCATTCTCTTCCATCAAGTTAGGGAGCAGTGGATTAAGCCCAAAGCTGTTCCTATTTTTAGTAGCTGGACAAAGTGGTAGCTTCTGGAAACGGAAGCAGGCACAGTGGCGATGCTCCAGGGCCCACACATTGTTAGCGAGCTTGCAGAACGAGAGACAGGTGTCAGAGGCTAGAACAGAAAATTTGTAAAGATGGCCGTTTTATCAATAGTGGCAATCACGCACACTTCATAGTAATAATTCATTGGGCTATGAGTTGTTACAAGTCTAATTCAGCAGGCTTTGTAGTTCAGACCTTGGGATTACTTTCACTGTGTTCACTGCCTGTGAATATGCAATTTCATAGGCATCTTTCTTCACAAGTTTTGATTTGTTTGGAGTGTAACAGTAACTAATAACCATAAAATACACACGACACCTCCTAACTGAGCAACATATGAAAGGTTAAAACATTAATATAACGCTTTGTGACCAAACTAAGTTATAATGCACTTAGATAGGACATTGATTTGTTTGGCAAGTATTGTCAAATACTTTATATTTTATTTGCTTACTATCACTTTATTATCAGCCACCTCTTCCTGAGCCAGCCTTGTTTAAAAATAACACTTCTATTTTAAAATTAACACATTCAGCAGCAAACTTGGAAAACAAAGAAAAAGTCAAAGGAAACAGGTCAATAAGTCAACTTAAATCTTGCTACACAGAGGCAGCATCCATTGTGCTTGGCAAGGCCTTTGCTATTTTTTCCATGTGTATTTCTCTTATGTTGCTTGATTAAAAATTGTGCCACATTTTGCTTGCAACTTTGTGTAGTGTTTTTTCTCACCTAATGGAATGTGGGGCAGTCGGCCCACGTCAACAAAGATTCTCTCGGACATCTGAAGGGCATCAGAGTGTGTAATTCTGAAACCCCTGCATGCTGCCTTGCTGTGTTCCAGTGGAGATGCAGCCCCTCAGCGGGGGCTTCGTTGAGACCTGCACACCATTCTTTGCATTCTCGGTGCAGGGTCCCTCTCGCCGGAATGTGAAGCTGAGGATGCCAAGTGAGACCTTGACCTTCTGGGTAGGATGCAGAGGGCTTCTATTTTCTCAGGCTTCTTCCTGATAAGGGTGATCAAATGGTGAGATTCAAGATTTATTACTCGGGAATCTCGTTTATCTGCAGTTGTTCATGCTTTGATTCATGCCTTGATCCTTTTATCCAGTTGCTGTCTTATTTTAGAAACTTACCACGTGAAACTATCCACTAACAAAACTCCAAAGACTTCAGGCCATGATGGATTTACAATTCCAAATAACTCTTTTTGTTGATGTATATGTTATGCTATTTTATGAAGAGCAATAACTCAGATTTGTCTAGCACCTTTTTTATACAAATACATTATTAATTACTTAGTAGTTACAAAAGTAAATTGAAAAATATTTGTCAAAAAGTTGATTCCTATTTTTTATTTAATTTTTTAGTAAAGGCCAGATTTTTGTTTTTGTTTTATCTATTTATTAAAAAAATCACCTCAAATTAATTTGTCCTTTTAACTCCTGAACCTATAAGATCCTAAATTTTTGGCATCTTGGTAATTTTGTAGTCTAAACTTTTATGATGAGTCTTGGAAAACTTCACGACAATTGAAAGTGATAAAATTGTTTTTAAACCATGACATAAAATGATAACAATCTTCATAATAGTAACTGGCTCTTGCATTCACCATGAACACTTTCTATATTTTATTGATTCCTCAAAACAACTGAACAATAGACACTATTGTGACCCTAAGTGAAAACTGTTTGATTTTTTTTCCCATTGAGATACAATTTCACTTTGTGGCAAAGGCCTAGAACTTTCTCTTTACCTGATTTGTGCCTCAAACTTGGGATCCACTTAGGTTCTAGCATGCTGGGATTACAGACCTGTGTCACCAATCCAGCATAAGTCAGATGTGCCTTCTGCAACTTCGGTATTGGGGATTCTGGTTCACCGCTTCTTGATGACCTTTGAGCTAAGACTTGGTTTTATATTTTTAAATAAGGGAGAGGGGTAAAAGGCTAATAACTTATATGTGAAAATATATAGTCCATATATAAATTTATATAAATTTCCATATCATAAATAAAACTTTTTGGACACAGTGCTTCTTACTTGGTGACTCATAATCTCTTTCATGTTGGAATAAGAGTCTGATAGTTATGACAGACCATATGGCATCAGAGCATAAAGCACAGGACAGTTGTTGCCCCCCCCCTTAAAGGACATGAGACACTAGAGATAGAAGATATAAGGAGAGCATACCACAACATACACATACAGTGGCGTCAGTTTGCCATATAGACAACACACAGCCATCACACTTACTGAAAACCCAGGGAGGAAACAGAAACCAAGGAAGAAAACACCCATCCAACAAAGACAAATCCAGAAATCAATACCTAGACCTATAATCATCCCAAATCCAGATTTCAAGATGCCATCATCAAAATACAATCAACAAAAGCCAGGGCAATATGTCTCCACTAAAGCCCAGCTATCCTACCACAGCAGGCCCTGAATATTCCAACACAATGGCCACAAAAAAGATCTTAAAACCAACTATATGAAGATGATAGAGGTCTTTAAAGAAAAAATGAATAGATCCTTTAAAGAAATCAAGGAAAACATAACAATTGGAGGAAATGAATAAATCCCTTTAAGAAAGCCAAGAAAAAAGACAAACAAACAGTTAAAGGAAACAAATAAAACTGCTCATGATTGATCTGAAAATGGAAATAGAAGCAATAAAGAAAACCTAAACTGAGGGAATTCTGGAATTGAAAAATTCAAGAATTTGAACAGAAACTACAGAGACAAATCTTCCCCAGTAGAATACAAGAGATGGAAGAGAGAATCCCAGGTGTTGAAGATATTATAGAAGAAATGGATACATATGTCAAAGAAAATGTTACATTTAAAAGACTCTTGACACAAAAAAATCAAGGAAATCTGGGACACTATGAAAACACCAAACCTAAGAATAAAAGGTATAGAGGAAGGAGAAGAAACCCAACTCAAAGGTCCAGAAAATGTATTCAACAAAATCATAGAAGAAAAATTTCCTAACCAAAAGAAGGGGATGCCTATAAAGGTAGCAGAAACAGACAGAAAGGACCAAAAAGGAAACTCCCCTTGGCACATAATAATCAAAGCAACCATACAAAACAACAACCAAAAAGAATAAGGTGCAAAAGAACTAGAACAAGTAACATATAAAGACAGGCCTGTTAGAAAGAATTACACTGATTTCTCAGTGAAGACTCTGAAAGCCAGAAATGCTAGGCGGATGTGCTGCAGTCTCTAAGAGACCAACAGATACCAGCCCGGATATTATACCCAGCCAAAGTTCCTACCACTCTAGATGAAGGAAACAGGCTAATTTAAACATTGCCTCTCATGGGGCTGGAGAGACGGCACAGCAGTGAAGAGCACTGAGTGCTCCTAGAGGATCTGGGATCAGTCCCCAGCATCCACACGGCAGCTTACACCTGTCTGTAACTCCAGTTCCAGGAGTCCTGACACCCATGGCAAAACACCAATGCACATAAAATAAAATATCTAAAGCAAAAACAAACAAACATGATCTATCTACAAATCCAGACCTACAGAAGGGGCTAGAAGGAAAACTCCGACCTGAGAAGGTTAACTACATACAGGGGATAAATCATTCCATACCAACAAAATCAAAAGAAGGGAAGTGTGTGTGCGCGCGCGCGCGAGCACACACACACACACACACACACACAGCCACTGCCACCATCACCACCACCACCAAAATAACAGAAATCAATAATCATTTGTTATTGATATATCTCTATATAAATGGTCTCAATTCCCTAGTAAGAAGACAGACTAACGGAATGGATATGAAAACAGTCTCCCATCTCATACATACTGAAAGCTAACTGATTTTCTCTCTCTCTCTCTCTCTCTCTCTCTCTCTCTCTCTCTCTCTCTCTCTCATCCCTGCACATTTTGATTTTATTATCATTGCTTTGTGAATAGGAACATTGCTTTCCACTGGGTCCATTTTTTTTTTAAAACGTGCCTCAGTGAGTCTTTTCCTCTCCAAGGCCTCAGCCTGTGTAAGGCTGGTCCCTGAGAACCCCAACACATCTGTGACTAAACCGGTGAACCCCAGTGGGAGCCGAGATCTGCGTCTCTGGAATGAGGGCCTCTCCTCCTTTGTTCTCAGTATTTCCTGGCAACGTGTCCACAAGCACATGCTATCAACAGATGGGAACGGCATAATTGGGATTTTTATCATAACATATCCCCCATGCTGCCGTCGTGCACGGAGAATGTATGGACTGGCTGGCTTTATCACAAGATTAAAACCATCTCCTTCAAACAGTCAGAGGCCCAAGTCTCTCCACTAGAGAGTCAGTCATTCAGTTAGATGTGGTTTTCAGACATAAGCCCAGAGCCCACTTCAGGAGACAAGGCTGTATCAGATCCCCTTTATGAGCCGTTGCTGAGATGAGAGAGCGATCAGCATCACCGCAGAGAGTTTATGCAGCAAATTGAGGCCTATATCTGTTCTGCAGAGCTGAGGCCTATGGGATTGGCAGAGGGCTCTGAGCTTTGCACAGACAACTGTGCCTCCAGACCCACACAGATGAAAAGGTATCCTTTGCTTACCCCCATAGCTATGTGCTGAGTAAGTAAAAAAGAAAGCAGCAGTGTCAACTATGGACAAGAGCTTACCCAAGGAAGCTAAAAGGATTAGTTTCATATTCTGCTCTTCATGTTTCAACCTACAGTGTCCCCTCTCAGTTCAATAGCAAGATTGTTCGGGCATGCCTTAGAGATGCATGCATAATTTGCATATTTGGGGAAATTCAAACCTATTCCTGCATAATTTGAGGGTCTCTGCAGAAGAACTGACCACGCTGTTCATAAGGGTTTTGTGTTAATGAGGTCTACACCATCTGAAGAAGTTGAGGGCTTTGTTCTGAGTCTCTGCTGGTTGGAAACACTGCACATTCCACGCAGGGCGATTACAATCCCAGAAGTGTTCACTTGGCAAAGTCCCAAGTCCCGCAATCAATACAATTTATATTTGGCCATCAGTAAGCAAAGCAAAAGATGTTCCTTGGAAAGTCTGAACTTAATATGGCAGAGCTTGCAGCGTCAGGAACAGCTCGTAGCTGGCTGGAGTTCTGTGGTTCTGTGTGGAGAGAAATTACGGATAGGAGAATGGCAGCCTCCCATCCTTTGGTGGCCCTCAGTGCTGGAAAATATCAAACTATGCTCCTAGATCCAGAGATGCCGTTGGAGAGCTAGAGACTTATTGCACAGGGCCTAGAGGGCCAGCACCCAGTGTATCCCTTGATCTGCAGCTCTTTAACTCTGGTTGGTTTCTGTGCCTGGGCATGCAAAAGCAAGAGGCTGGTGTCTGGTATCTTCCTCTGACACGCTCTACCTTGTTATTGAGGGTTGCTCTTCCTGAACTAGAGCTTGGCACTTCTGCTAGAACCATTGACCAATGAGTTCTGGACATCTTCCTGTCTCTGCTTTTCTCCTCCGGCATGCCCAACCCCCAAGATCTGAAATTGGGACCTCCTTATGCTTGTGCAGAGAGCACTTCATCCGCTAAGCCATGTATCTCCCAGCTCTGGCTGTTTTTTGAGATAGAATCTTCATATAAAACTTACTCTGATATGGAACTCTTCATCTTCCCGCCCCTGTCTCAAAAGCTGCAGTTACAGAGGCGTGAGACCATGTCCAGCCCACCTTTGAATCTTCACGGCATAGTTTCCACTTCTCTGAGGTCTCTTGAATTCCAAGTATTATTACGGCTGTCTTTCACTTCCCCCTATTGCTCTCTGAGCTCTTAGCCACCTCCCAGTGTTTTTACTTACACTTTGAATATCAGGGTGTTCAGTTTCTGGTGACTCCCTCATACCACCCAGCATCATTCTTGTTGCTGCTTGTGTGTTTCTCTACAACCATCTAGCTATACCCCTGATAACTCTGTTATTAACCAAAAAAAAAAAAAAAAAAAAAAAAATCAGGGAAAAGTTTTTATTGGTGCAGTGGGGATTGAGGTGCAGGAGAGAAGTCTTGTAGATGATCCCCCAAGCAAGTTGCTTATATAGCCAGGAGAAAAAAAAAAGATTGGAATCTGACCAATCACAACCACGCATGGGCGTGGCTTCCAGTTTTACCACTCACAAGCCTTACACACACACACACACACACACACACAAAACTATCACAAGTGTTTTGTTTTTTGTTCTTGTTTGTTTGTTTGTTTTTTTCCCTGAATTGTTCTCCTGCCTCACCAAAACAGTAACATTCCAGAGTGAGCATCTAAAATTAGCATGGTTTGTCTTTTGGTGGAGTACCAAGGCCTGTGCATTGCCTGGAGCAGTCGCTACTGGAGCAAGGTATTCTGGAGTCCTGCTTCAGCATCCAGGTTGCAGGGAAGCATAGTTTTATCGCCGTGTATGTTGAATAGTCCAAGCACCTTGGGTGCTGTGATCACAGTCCAGTTGGTCCCCAAGAGTGGAAACACCATTGTGTGACAGATTCTCACTCAGGCAGCTGGATGGAAGGATCTAGTAGCTGCCCATCTAAAGCTACATTGTCTGGGCCTCCCATAGATTGCTGTATTTGAAGGGAAAATAAACACTGAAGAGTGCTTACAATAGAGACCCATTACCAAGGCCAATTATGATACTAACCTGCAATACTGGCATTAGGAGGTGGAGGCAGAAGAATCATGAATTCAAGAGCCTTCTCAGATATATAATGAATTAGAGACCAACCTTAGCTACAGGAGACGAAATACCAAACACTGGGATGGATTTTTGTATTGTATTAGATTCCAGGATATATTTTTTTAACGTTTGTTTTTGAATCTGTAACAGACTATCTTCTTTGTCAGAGGGCAGCTGGCTCACCACAGCCTTTTCTATTTTGCCCCACTGGTCCACTTCCCCGTTCTTTGGGCAATACTGGCTTGCACGCTGTGGTTTTATAGGAATTCTTGTAGAGTACCAGTCCCCTGCTCTTGGTCTTCACCGGTAATTTGTTCTCACCAGGTGGCTCTGGAAGTAGAGTCAGGAAAACGGTAAGTTCGAGGTTTGCCGGAGCTACAGAGTAAGTTTAAGTCCAGGTTGGATAGGCAACTTAGTGAAACATTGTTTCAGGGCAGAAAGTAAGAGCATCCCTGGGGATGTGCTGGACCTGAAGAACTGGTAGGGGCTATGGTGGAGTGTGGGGTTCTGAGTGAACTGCCGGGAAATGACCTAACCCCTCCAACACAGGCACGTGAGTACATACCGTAACCACATAAACACTGGCGTCACAGGAGACCTCTCCCCCTCCTCCGCCACACAGCACCATGGGAAGCCTGCTTGAGCCAGAGGGGTCTGAGAAGGCTGCCCTTCTACCCAGCGCAGCTGTGTAAGCACTGTGTTCTTTTATTCTTTATTTTCTATTATTTACTTTCCACTCCTTCCTATATGTCTCATAATGGCTTGGCTCTGTGTGTATATTGCTCAGGTGGGTTATCAGATGTCTCTCTATGTTTCTCTATGCAGTTCAGTATAAGATAATCTTTACTATATACTCCAGTTACATCTCTTATATATTTATTCTCATGTCTGTTCTTTCTCTCCCCTGTATCCCAGCCTCTTTTCATTCTCCCATAGGTTTAACAATTTCTAAAATCCATGTCCCTAACAGCACCCCAACTTCCTTCTAATTTACCCACCTTGACTTTTCCTTTCCTAATCTTTTTAACTAAAATCTGGGCACACTCCCTGCTATCTGTCTTAGTTACTGTTCTATGGCTATGATGAATGCCATGACTAAGTCAACTTATGAAAGAAAATGCTTAATTTGCCTCACAGTTTCAGAGGGTTAAAGTCATGGCATAGTAAAGGAGCATCTGAAAATCCACCTCTTGATTGATGATCATGTGGCAGAAAGAGAGAGAGAGAGAGAGAGAGAGAGAGAGAGAGAGAGAGAGAGAGAGAAAGAAACTAGGAACAGCATGAATCTATTGAAACTTCAAAGTCCACCCCTAGTGACACACCTCTTTAGACAAGACCACACCTCCGAATCCTTGCCAAACAGTTCCATCAACTGGAAACCATGTATTCAAATAGATGAGCCTAGGGGGCAGTTCTCATTCAGAACACCCATCATCCTTGGTCGTTTATCCTTCAGCAGCTACAGAAGCCAAAGGGGCTACGGTTGTTAGTTGACTATCACAAAGTTGTGGCGGCATAAAACAGTCGTGGTTGTTGTCCCAGTTTTCTGCCCTACATACTCAAAATTACCACATCCATGCGGTCACACTGAACAATTCAAATACTTCAGCTGAAAGAATAAGGCAGTCAAGAAGATAACACCGTTGCAGTCAGATCAGAAACACGAAAAGCCAAGACAATACGATGTCTTCAGAGAGTACTAACCCGGAAGTCAGGGCATCTAGTGGGAATGACTTACGTGAAATCTCAGGTAGAGAACTCATAATGATGAATATAGCTCTGTTCAAAGATGTGAGCAAACAGAGCAACAAAATAAGGAAGGCAATGGATGGTGTAAAACAGAAACTCAATGAAAAAATACTGAAGAAGGGGGCTGGAGAGACAGATCGGATGTTAAGAGCACTTGCTGCTCTTGCAGGGTGTCTAGGCCCTGTTCCCTCTACCCACACAGTGGTACACAGCCACGGCTAACTCCAGTTCCAGGAAATCCAACGTTTTCTGTTCTTCATAGGTACCAGGCACAAAAGTAGTGCACAAACATACACACAGGCAAAATACCCGGATGTACAAAATAAAACTAAAATTTTAAAAAGAGTTGGTTCTTTGAAAAGATAAACTTTTAGTAAAATCAATGAGAGGGAAGAGAGAAAAGACCCAGAATGCGGCCTGTGTGGTGTCCGAGTAGGTAAGGCACGAGCCATCGAGCTGACGGAACTGAGTTCAGGCCCCAGAATCCACACGGTGGGAGGAGAGAACTGACCCCCTACAGCTATTCTGTGACCTTCACGCATGCACAAGGGCAACAACATCCCCGCTCAATTAAATAAAAATTGTGTTTAAAAGGCTTGAGTTAATAAAATTAGAGCTGAAAGAGATCCCGAAAAAAAGACCAATGGGATTCATACAACCATTAGGTATAACCTATAAAAATGCATATACTCCACTAACTCAGAAAAAATAAAAGGGAGACAGACAAATTTTTGGATGTATACAAGCTATCAGAATTAAACCAAGGTGAGAAAGCAATTTAAACAAATCTACAACAATGAAATTGAAGCATGAATTTAAAATATGCCAATTTTTAAAACGTGCAGCCCTAGATGACTCACTAGTGAATTCCATGCAACCCTTCAAGAGCCAGCACCAATACTTCCTGCACTGCTCCATAAGACAGAGAGAGGAGACCGTCAACACCAATGCTTCCTGCATAATTTTTGCAAAATACTTGCAAACTAGACTTTAAAACATATATAAAAAGATTATTTATCACAACCAAGCTGGCTTCAATCCAATGATGCAAGGATGTTTCGGTATGCACAAGTTAATACATGTTATAAACTACAAAAGATCTCAAGGACAGAAATAACATGGTCGTCTCATCGACACAATAAAAAGACTTTACAAAATGCAGCATCCCTTTGTGTTAACAGTTCTTTAAACATTGAGAATGGGAAGAACACATGACGACATAATAAAGGCTGTATATGGTAAACTAGAGCCAACTTCATACTAAATGGGGAAAGCGTTTCTCCTAAAATCAGGAACAAGACAAGAGTATCCACATGCGCCATGCGGATATAATACTGGAAGTCTTACATGGGGCAATAAGACAAGAAAAGCAAATAAAAGCAATGCAAATAAAAAAGGAAAAGTTAGAGTATTTACATGTGTACAAAAGTAACCCTAGAGACTAGAAGACTCCTAGAACTGATGGACACTTTAGGCAAAATGGCCAGATACAAAAACTAACACACAGAGATCAGTGCGCTGTGCCAGTGGCAAACACACTGCCACAGAAGCCAGAGAAACAATCCCATTCACAACAGCCTAAAGTATTTTTTTTGAAAAAAGCCAATCAAGGATGCGTAAGACTTTCATAATTGAAACTTTAAAACACTGAAGAGACATCGAGAAAGATGGGGAGCAGTGTTCCATACCAAATTCAAGTGGACGGTCTTACTCTATGCATACCAGGCAGCACCAATTGAATTCAGTGTGTTGTTTGAAAGCAGAAAAAGAAGAGGACACTAAATTGAGAGGTGGACATGTTAAAGGATTCTGGGAATAGATATGAACAAAGTGCATTAAAAATCCCAGAGAATAAGCAAGAAATGCCATATATATGTATTTTTTTTTAAGACAGGCTTCTCGTACTATGAATTTTGGCTTAGACACGTAATGTAAATCTGGGTGTTTCCAGAATCATCAGGAAAGAAAGGAGAGGGGGAAGAGAGGAGGATGGGATAGAGGGAGGAAGAGCGGGACAAAAGGAGAGGAAGGAAAGGAGGAAAAAAGGGAAAGATAGAACAAGTAATAATACATTTTGTATGCAGAACTAAAGGGCCAGAAAAGCCAAGAATTTTTGCAGTGCTGAGGACTGAACCCAGGGCCTTGCAAACACGAAGCAAGAGCTCCACCACTGAGCTCCAACCCCAGCAGTCATTTAAAAATTACAAAGCGCTGGGCGGTGGTGGTGCACGCCTTTAATCCTAGCACTCGGGAGGCAGAGGCAGGTGGATCTCTGTGAGTTCTAGTCCAGCCTGGTCTACAGAGAAAAAGTTCCAGGACAGGCTCCAACGCTACAGAGAAACCCTGTCTCAAAAAACAAAAACAAAACAAACAAACAAAAAATCCTTACTGTGATGGATTTTGGCATCAGACAAGGGTTCTGTTGAGACTGGAAAGAATCCATCTTACTTCACAGGGGAGAACTACAGTTGGTCTGGGTAAATCATCTAGCTGCAGATTCAGAAGGGACTTCAGAGCAACACTTATCCAGCAACGTTTTATCTAGAAACCAAAGAGACCACAGGAATGTTATGGGACCACAAACATTTGATTGGATTTATTTTGTTATTTCAAAAACCAAGACCGGGCCCATGCCTGCAATCTCACCACTGGGAGACTGAGACAGGAGAATTGCCATGAGTTTGAGATCAACCTGGGTCTAAAGGACAGAGATTGGATAAAGTCACAAAAGAGAGAAATGCAGGAAGCCTAGGGCCACAGTTTTCTTCCTCGCTGATTCTTTTTCCCTATCCTGTTTTCAAGGTCCATCTCAGTTGAGCCCTGGAAGGTTTTCCGTATTTTTTTCTCTCTGGATCTTGACTGTCACCTGTGACTTTATTCACACATTATTCTGTCCGCTGACTGGGCTGTGACCAGCTTGGGTGGAAGGCACAAACTGTTTTGTTAGTCTACTCTCTAAGGCGTCTTGTTGCCAGTTACAGGGTCAGGGCACGTTAGTTTGTTGAAATCAGGTGGGTCTTGCACGGAGAACCTTGGGCAATTGGCATACTTCAGGCTGTAATATTCCCGTTTGCAAACATAAACATTTTAGATTTTAAGCCCCTAAAAACTTGTGGGTCCTTTCTACCCATGACTCCAAGTCCTCGCACATCCGGATGCAACTCTTTTCTGACCCAGACACTGCTTCTGCTCCCAAGAGGTCTCGGTGGCCCCTGCTTATGCACAGGCCCACGGAGAGGCAAGCGCAAAGGCTCCTCCTGCAAGAAGCCCTGAGGTCTGTGCTGCCTGGGTCCTGCTGCCCTGGGGTCTGTGCAAATGCTGGCGCAGGGTTACAGTTTCAGAGAGGCACCTGCCAGAGATGGTAGCTGCTGTGGGTTCTGTGGGAAAAGCCCTGCTCGCGCGAGTAAATAGAAGGATATGTACAAACTTGTTTTTGTTTGTTTGTTTGTTTGGATATACATTTCTCCTTCAGCCATGACCTTTCCCCCACATCTTTTCTTATGAAGCATGTGACTGATAATAAAAATTGTTGAATTTGGATTGGAGAGTGAGAGCGAGCGAGCGAGAGATATTTGTGATCTTGGCATTATTTTTATCATTCTATGAACACTGCTCCCTTTATTCCAGGATTCTATTCGGGTGGGGGTCCTCTAAATACCTTTTGGGTTCTCTAGGATGGCTAACTGAGTGATAAAGGCAGCGGGAATGAAAAATTTGCTCGTGGAATGAGTGACTGTGTGGCTGGTTCTTTGAGAAAAGAAAACATCTATTTTTCCAAAGCCAGAGAAGATTTTTTACGTTTCCCAATTTCTGGAATGCCAGTTCATGGTAAATTATAGAAATATTTTTTCTCCCTGTGGCTTGGAGTTTCCTTTAGTAAATTTTCGCAACATAACAATTTTAGTACTAACCCGGGACCACAAAGCAAGCCTGAATTCATGACATTTGAGTGTAATAAAATATGAAAATATCCTAAGTTATCCTCCACAGGTCTTGCCTTAATGAATGAGCATGGAAAAATGTGAATCATACAATATTCACAGTTAATAGAGACACTGTCATAATCAATCTGTATCCAGGATTTTAGGAAAAAGGGAAGGGATAATTTGGGGGGGGGTGGAGATAAGGGGACACTTGGTGGGAACGTAGATTGGTACAGCCACAGTGCAAAATGGTGTCAAGGGTCCTAAACAAATCAAAAATAGAACTACCGTATGGCCTAGCAATCGTTCTGGGCACACACCCAAGAGAAATGAAATCACCACCTCACTAAGATCTGCGTGCCCACGTTCACTGAAGCCTTTACTCACACTGTCCACGATGTGAAAGCGACCTACATGTCTATCAAAGACAGAACAGATGGGGAAAGCGTGCCACATATGCACACAATAGAATATTGTTCAGTCTTAGTAAAGAGATGTGTGGTTTATGGGGACACAGATGAACCCAGGGAATATTATGCAAAAGCGAGACAAGTCAGACACAGGAAGAAGAAAACACACTGAGAATCTACAAGTAGCCTTTAAAACAAAATCAGATGCTTGGGAAGGATGGGGGTTGGGGCGTCAGGGTCAAAGAAACAGGAAGGGTAATACATTGGCAGTTCTGGAAGGCGAAGGAGTATGGGGGACTCGTGCCCAACACGGGGACTGGGGTAATTCTGCGCACTTGGCATTTTTACACTAACAAAGTAGATTTTAGGTACCTTTTAAAAGCATTTTTTATATTAATTAATTGTGTGTGTGTGTTTATGTAGGTCAGCAGGCAGTTGGGGGGGGAAGTCAATTTCAACTTCTCTCATATGAGTTCCTTAGGGTCAAACTCAGGCTGCCAGGCTTGGTAACAAGTGTCTATCACCATAGCTACACCCACAGTCACAGCCACTGCCCCCCCCAAACCACCTAACCTGTCCAGAATTCTAGGTACTTTTACCACAAAAAAGATCAGTGAGTTGATGGATATGTTTGTTTTTATTACTATATTTGACCACACTAATCACTTCATTGTGTTTATTACATGGAAATGTCATGTTACATATGTATGGCAGTTTGAATGTAATTGCCCCCCCCCCCCCCCCCCCGTAAGTTCATAAGGAGTGGTACAATTGGGAGGTGTGGCTTTTTAGGAGTCGTTGTGGCCTTGGAGGAAGTGTGTCAAACGTGGGGGGGGGGGCGGGCTTTGAGGTCTCCTATGCTCAGGATGTGGCTCAGTTAAGCATTCCACTTCCTGTTGCCTGCAAGATGGAGCACACTCAGCTCCAGCACCATGTCTGCCTGCCTGCCGCCATGCTAGTGGTCTGAACCTCTGAGCTGTAAGCCATCCCCTCAATTAGATGTTTCCCGTTATAAGAGTTATCCTGCTCATGGTGGTCCCCTCGCAGCAATAGAAGCCCTAAGACAACACCTTAAACACGTACCTCCCCGCCCCCACAGCCAGGCAGGTTTTCTCTGTGTGGTCATGGCTGTCCTAGAACCAACTCAGGAGACCAGGATGGCATTGAACTCACAGAGATCTGCCTGCCTCTGCCTTCCGAGTGCTTTGACTAAAAGTGTACACCACCACACCTTGCTCATACTTTCTAAGTGTAAAACCCATCTGATATCTAGATGTCTGGCAGTGAGACCAAAAGAGACTTTATTTTCTTCTCCTGCGTCTGCGCTTTGTGTTTCTGAAGACCTGGCTCTATCTTCTGTCCAGAGTGAGGTGTCCTGGGATACATAGGCTGGGATGTGCCCTGGAGACGGGAGCTTTCTGAGCGCTGGGTCATGTGGAAGTCATGCCTTTAGAACTGAGATTAAGGGGGAAAATATTTTTTTTAATTATTTTTTTGAGATAGGGTCTTATTATATATCCTTGGCTAGCTCGGTACTTAGTATGTACCCAAGGCTGGCCTTCAACTCTTAACAACTATCCTGTCTCAGGACCCTGAGTGCTGGGGCTACAGGTATGTACCATCTGCTGTAAAAATATTTTTTAAATTAAGCTAAATTTGGAGACCCTGTAGCTAACTACAAATGGATGTGTTTGGTGAATTAAATTATGGCAGGGGGTATCTTGAACTAGCCAGAAAATTGAATTTTAAATAAAAAAGAAGAAAACTAAGTTATCTTTATTTTATTAATTTGTTTTTTAAAGACAAGATTCATATGGTCCACAGTGGCCTTGAACTTACTTGTAACAGACTCTGTTGAGCCCCTGCCTCTGCCTGCATCTTCTAAATGCTGAGATGGTAGGCACAAATCACCATATGTGTGGGGGGGGGCAGGAGAAGGTAAATTCTTGGTAAAAGACCACAGTCCTTTTAACAGGGATGTTTTCTTCAGAAAAGTAGACAGTCTCTTCCTGTGTGCGGGTGAGAGGAATGGGGACTCCAGGGCTGGAGCTGCAGACAGTGTGAGGAGGTTTTGTTTGTTTTGTTTTTAATCGGTCTCTTTTTAATTGGCAGCTAAAACAGGTAAGTGGGTTTGGTGGGATTTTGTTAGTCTTGGCTTTTTAGTTGTCTATTCTGTAAGTCTTGCCCACAAGTTTTTGAAGATGGGCTGTTAGACTTGGATTTTTTTTTTTAAATGGCAGTTTAAAATGTAAACCGACCCGATAATGAGGCCTGCTTTACTGCTCTGCTGTCTTCTGAGGCCCTTAAAGCTTCTGTTTGCTCTGTGCGAGCCCTAAAAACTCTTTCTTCCAGGGGTGTTTTGACTGGGTTAAAAAACAAACAGAAAGGAGAAACCCAAAGCCAAAAGCCAAAATGAAAAACAAAAACCAAAACAGCAACAAGAGCAATCAAAAACACAAACCAAAACAACAGAACCCCCACCCCCAAAAAACCCAAACCCCCAAAATTTCTCCTGAGTGTGTGTGTGTGTGTGTGTGTGTGTGTGTGTGTGTGAGAGAGAGAGAGAGAGAGAGAGAGAGAGAGAGAGAGAGAGAGAGAGAGAGAGAGAGAGAGAGAGAATCCTGACCACATAGCTGAAGATGTTGGGACCACCTCGGCTTTTCTATTTATTCAGGAATCTCTACTGTCAGTGCTGAGGACGAAATACACTTGAAATTCTAATATATTGAACTCATAATGTTCGCAGGACCTAACAAATGCTGTGATTTTAATAATACAATTTCTTTTCCTTTGGTAACCTGTGTGTGTTTCCATTTTTATGTCTTTATGTCGGTATATACAGACCATCAGTCTTTTGAAAGGCTGCGGTCTGACAGCCTAGCAGCCAAGGGACACTCAGCAAATACACGACACCTGACTGATTGTTAACTGCTCTCAGTCCTGAAGATACAGTGGGAACTCCGCTTGGGTGTTAACAAGTTTACAAGGTTTGTTTAAACCACAGGGTTGACTACACCTAGGGTTTCCCACTTCCATTTGGGTTGCCTGGCCTGAGAAGCAGAAGGCGATGCTATGCCGTCAAAAAGTCACCTTTGAAAAATGCTCTCTCCAAAACCTCGCAAGAACCTCTCAAGCGCTGGTGTTTGGGATTTGATTCAAAGAGTATGAACTAGTTTTCTCATTATGTGACTTACCTTGACCGGCCTCCAATCCATAATCCTCCTGCCTCAGTCTCAAAACTCTTGGGTTTTGAGGTCACCATATCTAGCAGGGGTTCCCCCCCCCCCTCGGCCATTGTTGTCCCAGAGATCAAACAGAGGCCCCGGGTATACTAGACAACCGCTCCATAACCTAACAATGGCTTCAGCCCTTCCCACTTACATATACATCTTCATCTGAAACTTCAGTACCTCACGTTACTTTTTAAAAGACTAATAAAATCTGAAATAAAGTTCAGCATAGTATAGTTTCTGCTTTAAAGAGAAATGAGAGTGAGGGCTGCGTCTCTAGGCGCGGAAAGCTAGATAGCGGGGCTTCTTGGAGAGTTGAGACTCCGACAAGCTTTCTTACGCTCAGAGGTTGGGCAGTTTACTTTAGATCTTTTTTTTTTCTGGACTCGGGGGGAAGTGGCCTTTAGTTTGAACTACCACAGGAATGTGGTAGGTAGGGTAATGATCCTGTGGAAGAGAGAAAAAGGCGACATTCCTCCCTTGGAGGAAAAGGTGCCAGATCTGTGATTTGCTTGCTTCAGGCTCCACTCTGAAAAATTCAAATCAGCCATGCTCCCTGCACTGGGTTGTCATTACTCCATAATTGTGTTGGTAACGTTCGCCTTTCCTCAGCCTTTGGCAATAATCAAATTATCTGGTTATATAACCATTAAAAGAAACAGGATTCAAAGGAGCCAAACTAACGCACCTTAGTAAGTTGTAGTTTGCCCCCCTTGCATGGGCGGCCAGCGCGCAGAGATCACCTCATTTGTATTTTATATAATTTTGCTTTTTAAGATAGGTTCTCATGTAGCCCAGGCTGACTCTCTTAACTCCTTATGTAGCAGAGGCTTGTGTTAAACTCCCGAAGCCTCCACTTCCCAAGTCCTGGGATTACAGGTGTGCCAACAAACTCAAAGTCGGGAGTCTTTTTGGATCCCTCAAGATTTCCTGCTAATATATTTCAATAAGGAGGAAAGAAATTCAATCTGTCTTCCCTCTTGCCTTGGGAAATTTCTTACAGCCCTCCAACTGTTTTCATGATGTTTATTTAATAATTGGCCCAGTATTAGCTTTAACCTTTTTTCTCTCCCTAACAAATGCTTAGATTTATATAATACAATGAAATCCAATATGTATCTACAGAGTCATCCCCCAGGCAGCGTGGAAGAAACCCAATACAGTAGAAACCCTACAACAATGTAGAAATTGGCTTTCTTTGACTTGGAATGATTAAATGTCGTTTAACAGAATCAAAGACGTTTTCGAATGTTTGTTTTTGAAGTGGAAAGTTTATTTGCTTGGGACACTAAATAAGACTCCGGCATCGTCGTGACGAATACACAGAAACATGCAGATTGCCATGGTCAGCAGCTAGTTTAGGTGAAGGGAAAGCTCTTCAGTGTTATGACAGCATGCTCCCAGGCTGTGTCTTGTTTTTGGTCATTTACACATTTCAATACTATAAAGACAACTGAATTTAGTAGAAGTCACCTTGTGAATTTCTCTTTAAAAATGAAAATCCAACTCTGTTGATTCACACCAATTATACATGGTAACAAAAATGTCCATGTAAGTGCAAAAGGAGAGGAAGCAGTTAGCTATCTTTTTGTTTAACCAGTTAAGAAAAGTTATTCCTGGAAACACAACAGGCAAGCTGTTCACGTGACCCATCCGAAGGAAGTGTGCTCAATTTCAGTCTCAAAGTGCGGGGCAGTCTCGGGATAGGGATGGCACATTTCGTGTCTGATATGATGTAAAGTCAAGAGAGATGACATCTGACACAGAAAAACATGAATTCCCGTAAGAATCAATCAATTTTTATTATTAGGAAGACTTTTTAAACTAGAGTCAGGAGAATTTTTTCTTTGACTGCCTCAACTTTATGCTGCAGAAGTTACGAAGGTTCAAAAGAGTGATGGCATTTTTACCCTTGTGGGTTCTCTTGGAGAAAAAATTCAACTTGAAATGGGGTATGCCACCCCTTGGGAGGTGAAGGCAGGGGATCAGGGGTTCAAGATCTGTCTCAGCTACATAGTGAGTTCCAGGCCATCCTGGACTGCATGAGATACTTTCCTTAAAACAAAACAAAACAACAGCAACAAAACAACTGTAGAAATGAACTATCAACTTGTTGATTGTTTCTGGTCTTGCTGAAGAGTGTTTTTACAAGGCTGGAGGAGAAAAGGCACTTAGCCCAGTCAGTGCTCAGAAGTTCAGAGCAGAAAAATGAAGCTAATTCGTCTTCAGTTTCATTTAATGCAAAACACACAGAGCACAACTCTTGTGTTTTCCAGGTTCTCTTAAGTAAAAAGTAGAAAGTGTGAGTCATAGAAGGTCAGCCCCCAAACTCACTTAATGTCTACTTCAGAAAATGGGCATATTCTTCTCATACTTAAGGAAAATACTTTTTGTTAAGGTCAGTTTTGGAGAAGCCAGCTTTTGACAAGAGTAAGAGTCATATAAAAACTTTGAGAAAATAGATGCAGCCTCAAGGTCTACCTTCTTTACCCACCGTAGAGAGAAAAGAGAAATGGTGTATGCTGGGGGCAGGGGACGGTTTGTTTGAGGCTTGTTCTCACTGTGTAACCCTGGCTGACCTACAGCTTGCTATGTAGTGCAGGCTGGTCTCAAGCTCACAGGGGTCTTCCTGCCTCTGTTTACAAAGTACTGGGATTAAGGTACCTGTGTTTGTGTGTGCATATGTGCGTGCGTGTGTGCGCGTGTGTCCGCCTGTGTCGGTCTGTCTGCCTATCTGCCTGTTCACATACCCAAAGGGGCCAGAAGAGGGCATCAGATACCTTGGAGTTGGAGATGCAAGCACTTGTGCATGGCTAATTGTGGGTGCTTGAAACCAAACTCCAGTCCTCCGCAAGAGCAGTAGGTTCCCTAAACCACCTGATGGTTCAGAGCCATCTCTCTGGCTCTGAAGCACTGTTTAACTTAAAAAATGGGCCAATAAATAGAGAACATAGTATCAAGCAAAAGACATTTCATTCCTGTCTAAAGTACAAAATATTCACAAAAATAAATTTTCTTCTCATGAATAGTATATATTTTTAAACAAAGTTACTGAAAGAAAACTGAAAGAGTCAAGTTAAAACTGTTTGCATCTGTTTATCCCTTTTCATTTCGAGTTATTCTGACTATTGCCACCACCCATAGAATCCCTTTCATTGTAAGGGCCATGGAGATCACTTTTCTCAACAACAGTGATCTTTTCTTGTGGTCTCCAGAGAGTGGAGGGAGGGTGTGGGGCAAGGAGGGGAGAAGGAAGAGCTGCCCTTAACTGTCTTTTAAAAGCCCGATTCTTGGAACTATTTAACTCACGTCAACTTTGCCTGACTTGTTTGCCAAGTGCTAAGCAAACAAGTTAAGGGAGCCTGTAATGGGGGACCATAAAGACAGAAGGAAGACAAAGGGAAGGGGTGGTGCCTGCATAGACAAGGAATGGGGAGGGGCTGCAGGATTCTAACAGGACCCACAGAACTTGGAAGCTCTTGACCTTCTTCTTCATCTGTGATCCCTGTCAAATAAACACTATCCTGCACTTCTTAGTGTCATTCTGATTGGGCCAGGCACAGGAGCTTTGGAAATTAGACCACTGCTCTCCTGCCCATGAAAACTGTAAGCTGAATAATTTCACCAGGAATAAGCCTGATTCTCTGGCAATAAATTTTAAGCCAATATTGCTCCGCTGTGGAGAAAGCACTTACTACCCAACAATGAGCAAGGACTCAGCATGAAATGAAGATACAAACAGGCCAAACCACTAGATGGATTCCGGAACACTGTAAAAATAATGTGTATATATTTCAATTTATTTTTTCCCTTTATTAACCTGGATTCTTTTCTCATATTAATATATTCTTATGATTTCTCATCTCTCTTCTCTCCCCTGTTCCTTCCTACCCTTCCCCCCATCTGGATCCGCTTTCTGTCTCTCATTAGAAAAGAACAGGCTTCTAAGAGATAATGACAAAATATAACAAAATAAAATATAATAAGATAAATAAAATATACTAAGATAAGAAAAGACAAACCAACAGAAGGAAAAGAGCCCAAGAAAAGGCACAAGAATCAGAAACACACTCATTCATATACTCAGGAATAAAAAACTAAACTGGAAGCCATAATATACACAGAGCACCTGTGTATGACCGCGCAGGCTCTGGGCTTGCTGTTTCAGTCTGAGTTCATCAAAGGAGTTTGGTTTATATTGATTTGTTTTCTTGGGGACTTCAGTCCCTTTGGCTGTTACACTCTCTTCACCTCCTCTTTCATGGGGTTCCCTGAGCTCTGAGGGGAGTGGTTTGATGGGCACTTCCCATTTAGGGCTGAGTGTTCAAGGTCTCGCTCTCGCTGTGTAATGTGGTCTCTTTTATTTGTTCCCATCAGAGGAAGTATCTCTGATGATAACTGAACAAGGAACTGATCTATGAGTATATCAGGGTATCATCAGGGGTCATTTTATCTCTACCTTTCCCCCTCTTTCTTAAGACCAGTATTATTTTATTTTCCCCTAGGTCCCTGGGTTATCTAGTCTTAGGTTCTTGGTCACTCAAGCAGTGCTGGGTATGGATGCCATCTCATGGAGTGGGCCTTATGTCAAATCAGTTATTGATTGCTTCTTCTCACAAGCTTTGTGCCACCATTACCCTAACATATCTTGCAGGTAGAAAGAACATCATTGTAGATAAAGGTTTTGTGGCTTCACTTGGAATCTGTCTTTCTCTTTTGATACTGTGTAGAGCACTTTCCTCATAAAATAGGCCCTGGAACATAGGGATGAAGAAGGCTCTATGTAGGTACCGGCTTGATATCTCCATGTTCAATAATGGTATGGTTTTCAGCAACGGAGTCTTGGTGTCAGATTGTGAAGAGCAGTATATAATCTTGGCAACAGCCTGGGTTGTTTGGGATTCCTGTGAGGCCCCTTTGGACAACAGTTCAATTGGTTGCCCTAATCCTGGTACTGAAAGTTTTATTGGGTGACAAGAGATGCCAGGTGGGGACTCTGTCTCTCACATCTTTTGAAGATTTCTTGCACATATGTATATATTTTAGGAGGTTTCTACTGCACTTGGTTTCCATACTACCCCTCAAATGACCCTTGATTTTAGCTGTCTCTCCCTGTATTCCTTCCTTCATCCCCCTCTTCCCTTTTCCTCCCTTCCCATCCATTTCTTCCATCCATATCTATTTTATTTCCCTTTTCTAACAAGATCTGTTTCCTCTAGTCCCACGCTATGCCCCTCTGTGGTTCTATGGGTTGTAGCTTAGTTATCACAACTTCACAACCAGTACCCACATAGAAGCAAATGCAAAGCCATATTTGTCTTTTTGGGGTCTGGAATACCTCACTCAGAATGATTTTTTTTCTAGTTCTATCCATTTGCTTGCAAATTTCATGGTGTCATACTTTTTAATGGAGTAATAATACTACATTTGTAAATTTCCACATTTCCTTTATCCGTTCTTCTATTGAGGGGCATCTAGGTTGTTTCCAGTTTCTGGCTATTATGAAAAGAGCAGCAATGATCATGATCGAGCAAATGTCTCTGTGGTAGGACGAAGAGTCTTTTTGCAATATGCCCAAGAGTGGTATAGCTGGATGTTGAGGTAGATCAGTTCCTAGCTTTTTGAGAAACTATCATATTGATGTCCATAGTGGCTGTGTAAGGTTGCACTTACACCAGCAACGGATGAGAGTGTTCCCCTTATTCCACATCCTCACCAGCATACACTCGCATTTGTGTTTCTGACCTTAGTCATTCTGACCAGTGTAAGATGGAACCTCAGAGGACTTTCGGTTGACATTTCCTTGATGCCTAAGGATACTGAACATTTCTTTAAGTATTTCTCAGCCGTTTGAGCTTCCTCTATTTAGAATTCTCTGTTTAGACCTGTACCCCATTTTAAAAATTGGATTATTTGTTCTGTTTTCTAGAAGTCTCTCTCTCTCTCTCTCTCTCTCTATATATATATATATATATATATGTATATATATATACATATATATGCATATATATGTATGTGATATTATTCCTCTATTTGATGTGCAGTTGGCAAGAATCTCTCATCCTGGAGACTGCCGCTTTGTCTGAATGATGGTGCCCTTCGCCACGCATCTTATTTCTGCACACAAATCTAACAGATTTAGAGGTTAGCAACTTTGTCCTTTACTTGGCAAAATGCTTCAGCTATTATGTAACAAAGCTTTTTGCATTAATGCCTGGCTTGTCCTTTTAAAGGACAAGTTGGCAGCGTAGTTCTTTTTATATTAAATGTTTGTTTGGTTTTGAGGCAGGGCATGACTTAGCCCTGGCTGTCCTGGAACTCTGTATAACTGACAATGGTCTTTGTTTGAAATAATGGAACGTCCTTTCAAGCTTGGTTGAGATGCACTGAGGTGGATTCTGGGTAAAATATCTTTTGCTAACGCAGTCACTTGCATCTTGCGTCAGGAACACTGAGAGGGGAGACCAATAGCAACCCACGGCATCCTTGATCTAACAACCTTGAACTCCTGATTCTCCTGTCTCCTCCTCCCAAGGGCTAAGGGTTCCAGATGTGCACTGTCATGCTGAGGAAGAGAAGGAACTTCTAAACGGAGAACTGTCAGAATGCCTGACAACAATCTGGACACAGAAAATATTCTGAAAAACCTACAAAACAGTTACTGTAGCATTGTACCCTGACCCCCTAAAACCTTTGTGTTAGATGGAAAGCTCTTCCAAGAACTATAAAATCTAGACCATAAGCTCTCTCTATCCAATGTTCTACTCAATACATGCAGGGCCTCTTTGTTCTTTTTTCAGTTGTTAAGAGCACATTTATTAACTGGGCGTGGCGGCTCATGCCTATAATCCCAACTCTGAAGAGACTGAAGCCGGGGGATCCCTGCAAATGCAAGGCTGCCCTTAGCTACAGAGTAAGATCCTATCTTAAACAACAGAACACATGTATCAAACATACGAAACATATGTAGAAGTCCAAGGCAGCCCCACATGTAAAAGCCGACACTGGGCTGCCTACAAATCACTAGCCGAGAATAACATTCTACCAATGTAATGGGGCAGCAGTTGCAGACAGTGGGTTTCATCTCTTTATCATCTGCTAGCCTAGAAACTTAATTCTGCAGACTTTTACTTTGCTCATGGTTTTGGATTTGGCCCACGGTCCCTCAACCGATGCTCGGACAGAACTTGATGAAGGCAGGAGCACGGGGGAGGATCAGCTAGCTCCTCATGTAATCTAAAGCACACAACTCTCTGCTTGATGGTGACTTGCACCAGAGTAGTCTCAAGGGGGGAAAGCAAGGGAAGTGGAGTAGGAACAACTAGTAACTCAGAGTGCAGGTGTTTGCAAGCTATGGATACCACTATGCGTCAGCCACATGTGTTTATAGGACATGTCTGAAATCTCGTAAATGGTTTTTTTTTAACCTCTTCTTACGGCAGTTCTGTCTCAGCCCCCCGAGCTCTGGGAGAGCATGTCCTATACATACAGATAAACTGGATTTTTTCCATCCTTATATGAAGCCATCCACATTTCTCAACAAGCCTGGATGTGAAGCAAGGTAAGGGCCACATGAGAACACACATGTCTTCACGGAGCAAGGAGGAAAAGATGTTTTGAAAGCAGGGCTGACATGTTGCCATGCCACATTGGAACTTGGTAATAAGAGACAGCTTTTGTTCTAATGTTTGGCAAACTTTGACGTCCTTACGCTCATCTTCAAACATCGAACAGTTCATGGTGCAACACAGAATAGCGTATATTACACACGGCTGATGAAGAGGTTCTAACCTGAAGGGCCACCCTGAATGCTGGCCTCAAGCTCACTAAGAGCCGACGACCCCGAGCTCCTGCTCCTCCTGCCTCCACCTCTCCCCCACCCCAGTGCTGGGGTCATGGGGGCAAACCACCAAATTTGGCTTTGCTCCAGATTTTCTTATATTAGTTGTTGTTTGTTTTAATGTCTGACTTTTTCTTGGGAGACATAAAAAGGCATCTCTCTACCCCAGATGGGGTACTGAAAACAGAGCAAAGAATGATCCCACCCAAGTGTGGTTTAGCAAACCAGTGACTTTATTGGGTCACTTAGAGGATCAGGGGTGCTTGACTCAATGGCAGCTTCATACCAATGAGCTCTTTCCAGTGTGATGACCAGGCATAAAAGCTGATCGGAAGAGAAGACAGCTTGGCTATGTGATTGCCTCTGCTTACCCAGCCTTGGAACGGACCTTGTGAACCTGACACTTTGTCCCTCCAGGAGGACAGGCTTCTGTCTGAAGGAAATGACTACGTAATGCTATTGAGCCTCTCTAGTGTTTCAGCTTCCTCTTTCCCTGTACATGATCAACCCATAATTAGATCATAAAATTATAAATGGCTTTCAAAGGACAGAGCGGCTAACTCGGCAGGTTTTAGTCTCCTGCACTCAATTTTCTCCTGTATCGCTTTACTATCACACCAAGACCAAGGGAACTTATAGAAGAAAGAGTTTATTTGTCCTTCAGTTCCAGAGGGATAAAGAGTCCATCACTCTAAGGAGAAACTAAAGCAAACGGTAGACATGGCAGCAGGAACATGAAGCTGAGAGACCATGTCTTCAAATACAAGCACAAAACAGAGAGAGTGGAGAGGAAGTAGGGCGAGACTGTGTAAACTCAGAGCCCACCCCTAGTGACATACTTTCTCCATCAAACTTTACATCTAAACCCTCATAACAGTGCCATTGACTGGGAACCAAGTGTTCAAATGCCCAAGCCTATGTGAGACTTATTTCATTCAAATCGCTGTGACAAGTAAGTCTATTAGCAGCTATGCCACGTATTTGTCCTTTGATATCTTTCTTTTATTTAAGAAACTTGTGATGATTAGTTTTAAGTGTCAACTTGATGTATCTAGAATTGATCTAGAATCAATAATCCAGGAAGAGAATTTAGTGAGAGACTGTCTCCATTAGGTTGGCTAGTGGGCATATCTGTAGGATGTTTCCTTGACTACTAACTGAGATAGTAAGACCTGCCCACTTTGGGCGGGACCATTCCCTAGGCAGGAGTCCCGAGCTGTGTAAGAATGGAGACAAGGGGTGAGCACAAGTATGGGTGCATTGGCTTGTTCCCCTCCATCTTGACTGCGGGTGTAACCAGCTGTCTCCAGCTTCTATTGCTGTTGCTCTTCTTCAGAGAGAGACAGTAACCTGAGCTAAGATAGCTTCTGCCCATTTTTATGGAAGTCACAGAACCAAACTCAGACAGAATCAAATCCTGCTTGAAAGAAAGTAAACACACTTGAGAGGGGTAAACGTAGAGACGGTGTAGGCCACGAACACAGTAGCATAAAGTGCTGGGTTTAGGTAGTTAAGATTTATTATAGACCTTCCAAGGGCCACCTGCAGGTCTAGGGTCAGTCAAGATGGCTCTAAGCTTTTGTCATTGTGTCCCTGGGTAGTATAAGATAAGTTGACTCTGTTTAGGACTCTGGCTTGTCACCTGTGAAGTGAAGGAACTGGATACAAATGATGGCTTTTGAAATCTCTGGAAATTTAACTGATTTTCGACTGGAAAAGGCAAGGGCTGTGACCAAGAACCTCCTGATTCACTTATTTAGATATTTAGATTCTTTGCTTGTTTGTATTTTGTTTTTTAAACAGGATCTTGCTGTCTAGCTAAGACTGGTCCAGCAATCCTCCTGCCTGCTTGAGTCTGGGGATTTGGGCATCATGTCTGGCTTGTCAATGCTTCTTTTGAAGAGCTCTTCCGTGGCTGGAATATTAAAAATGAATAGTTCTGAAAATAACCCATTAGAAGATTTTTCAAATTTCTTTCAGAATTATAACCTTTACCGCTTTCAGTATTCTGTAATTTGACCATTTCTTTGTTTACACTGGTTTCCTAGGAGACATGTTAACAGAGTTGAGAAACCCTGGGTCCAGGCGTTCTGTAGCCATGGAGTTGTGGGGTGCGGAAAGGAAGAGAGTGAGTACAGGGGCACGGAAGCCCACCAGGCTGCTGCCTGTTTTATCAAGCTCTGATCTGAGGGCACAGAAGAGCCTGCACCACCATTGTCAGGGAAATTTCCCTCTGAGAAGTTTAATTTCCGCTTCAGAAATGTCATTGTCTCTAGGGAGTGCTTTCCAAGCAACTTAACAAGAAAGATGATCAGCCTTTGGTAATTCCACACAGTGGCAAGCAAAACAGAGTTAGGAAAAAGTCACTGTCTCTATGGTACCTTCACCACAGAGGAAGAAATTGTAACTAAAGCATCATGTGCCCTGCTTCGTTTCCTAGTCTTAAAAGAATCTTTTCTGGAGTCTTTCTAAAACATCTCTCCTGACAATGTTGAGGAACATTTTAGAGCACTCTTTAAACAGTCCTAAAATGATTAGGAAGTATAAAAGTCACTGACTGATTTGAAATGACCACAGCAAGAAAGGGCTGTTGCCTGGCGTTATGTCTCCTCTTGGACTAGAGGAAGACCAGGCAAGGTTGGAAGCTGTGTGCCATCCTGTCATTGAAGTCCTTGTGGTATCTCAGGTCGATGGGCCTACATAGGGAGATTGTTTGGAATATTGGTATTGACTTATGGCTTAGATAAAAGACCAAAACTTTAAAATACAAAGTGTTGGTTTAATCCAAATAAGAGAACCACAGCTGTTGAAGAGAAATAAGAAGGCCTTTGTAATAAAGGTTCAGACTGCTCTTCCCAGACGGCATCTACTCAGTGGGGAAAGTGTGACTCTCCTTGGTCAAGACTATAAATCTGATTAGGGATCTCTCTGCCTAGAACAGTGATTGTACTCTGACCTCTGGCAGAGGGTTTTGTCCTTTCAGGAAGCTTTGCCACATCCTATGTGTACACTGGGTGACTAATATTTATTATAGAGCCATGTGATGGAACGGTGAACAAAGGTTGTCCCTGGCCACCTTTTGTCCATCAACCACTGGGGCTTCCTTGGTGTAATGCGATGTCACTGGGAACCTGTCACGGTGTTTGAGGCAGCAATGAATGCTGTTTTATAAATACAGTTCAGAGCTCCCGCGGATATATTGTGGCAGTGTCTTAAATATACTGCCGGCACCCTCTGCCTCTTGGGCTCAAAGGCATTCTCTCAACACTTCCCCGGCCATCGTGGCTGTGAGTTGATAGGCTGTGGATGATGTCATGTTGATGTTGACTCGCCTGAAGGCAGGCAAGGATCATAGTGTGATGTATGTGGCCACATTGTGCTAGGCAATGGAGAAACCACAGTGTACTCATTGACTGTGACCCAGTGATGTGGCAACTCACCTGAGCACACGCCAACTGCTGGTTCCCTGTGATGGACATCTTTCCAGTTTCTGTTTGTCCTACTGCTTCCTCTTGGACTATTTCCATAAGTTTAGCACGTGAGCCTTACTGTTAGCAAGATGGACCTTGATCACAAATTTAGGACTATCTCCTACCCACAATCTGCAAAGATATTTGCAGACAGACTTCTGTCTGGATAGCTTTAAGACAAAGTGGCCTTGTGTGTTAATAGTTGAATTGTCAAGTTTCATAACTCATATCCATAAAGAAGAAAAGGGAAGATAGCTTGTCTCCTATCCAGGAATTGTTAGGAGATTAGATAACACTGGCATTTCTAGAGAGGGAGGAAAATGTTCACTGTAAAAGCAGCAAACAACCATTTTAATCACAGTAATTGATGGTGGCAAGAATCTGTGTGACATCTAATAGAATGGTTCAAAAGGTTTCAGGGGAAATAAGTTATACTAAAATGTCATAAGTTTATGCTTTAAAGACATTAGGATTTAACTCTGTTCTATGTAATATATATTTCAGAAATTTTGGTTGCATAGTCAAAAGAAAAACAATAATACTTTCATAATTACTTTTATTGTGTTGGGGAAGTTGGCTGTTCATTAAAAGGCTAGGGGCTTAAAAGTTGGCCTTACCCACAAGTGGTAAGGCCTTGGGTTGGCCCACACTACCAACTACCCCATCTAGGTCCTGTTGGAGCTTGTGAAGGGACAGGTCCTGAGGAACAACACCCCCAAGATCTCCAAGAAACAGGATACCCCAGAAGAGCTCCAGAACATATCCAGTGAGGATGGTGTACCAAATATCAGAGGCCTTGAACCAGACCAGTGACTCATTGCAATGGAAAGTTGTCAAGCTGAGGGGACAAAGGGGTACACTATATGACACACCGAGTCCTTCAATGCAAGGATGAAGAAGTGTTGGAGAGTCAGGAGAAAAAAAAGCAGAGATACTCTGGTGTGGTTTTTGTTCTGTTTTGATTGATTGGTTTTTGGGTTTTTCTTGCTTTTGTTCGCTTGCTTACTTTGCTTTGTTTTCTTTTGCAGGGGAACGCAACAGAGATGAGGTAGGGATATGGGGAGACTTGGAGGTGAACAAAATTGGGGTACATGATGTGAGTCCCCCAAAGATTCAATAAAGAAGTATTTTTTTAAAGTCGGTCTTAAGAATCCAACGGTCACCCTGAAGTAGCATTCAGTTCTAGACACTCAATGTCTCTGTATCCTTATGAATCATCCCATATGCTAAACCTAACAGATGCTTGTTGGCGCTGAAGAGAGATATTTCTCGTGCTTGTAGCGTGCTTGCTAGAAGCATCTGTGCATCAGATATTTTCCAAGGCTCATTTTTGTAGCATTAATGACTTCAGCCCACGAGGTTTAGAGAAGATGTGTGATTCTTTCAGAGTATTCAGAATAACTCGGTGAGGCTGCTTTTCTGGCCAAACTTCAGAAAGTGCTGTTTCTATTATACCACATTCATTTTCTCTTTTATTTAAAAAATAATTATTTTTATTTGTGTGTGTATATGAGAGAGAGGGGGTAAGCACAAGTGTGTGTCTGCTGTTATGCACACCTATGCATGTAGACGGCAGAAGGGGGCGTTGACTTTACTCCGTTATCAGACTCCATCTATTCCTTTGAGGTGGGATCTTTCTCTGAACTCAGAGCTCAGATCTCAGCCAGGCTGAAAGCCAACAAGCCACAGTGATCCTCCTGCCACTTGCTGCTTGGAGCTGGGGACATGGGAGCTTGTAGGACACCCAGTGTGTTCTGTATGCGCTGGGATTTGAACTCTGGGACTTATGATTTTGTATTCTTAAATACTGAGTTATCTCTCTGGCTGCATTCACTTTCTGAAAAGCAAATTTATATTACACTGATAAACATAATGTTGGTTCTAATTAGGCTATGGTTCTTTAAAAAGCTATCAAGCTTCAAAAACTATTTGTCTTTTTGTATTTATGGGCATGGAGTTCCTAACATATCTTGAATATGAGACATTTTCTAAAATCTAAGAGATCAAATTCATGGAAAATATTGCACTGTATAAAGAACCTACCTGTTCTGTATTTTGTTGAATCACAGCTCGGAAAAGAACACAAAGATCTAAGGAAACTCTACGGCCTACTACATGCAGATGGTACTCAGCTGCAGCATCCACACTGTCCTCAGCTCTCTCCTTGGATGAGAACTGACTTTCCTGACAACCCTTCTAGCCTTCTATGGGTTTCAGACGAAATTCCGTTGGCAAGCTGGTTGAACTTAAGCAAAAGTAATTTTTTTTTGTCATTGTTTGTTTCTGTTCTATTTTTTGAGACAATTGCTCAGCATGTGTCTTAGTTAGGGTTTACTACTGCTGTGAAGAAACACCATGGCCATGACAACACTTATAAAGAACATTTAATTGGGATGTCTCAGTTACATGCTTATCACGGAGGGGAGCATGATGATGTGCAGGCAGATGTGGTGCTGGAGCCGAGAGCCCTACATCTTGACTCAGAGGCAACAGAAAGTCCACTGTCACACTGTAGGACACTTTGTAGAGACCTCAAAGCTCGCCCCACAGTGACACACTTCCTCCAGCAAGGCCACACCTCCTAATAGTGCCATTCTCTTTGAGGGTCAGTTTTGTCCAAACCACTGCACTAGGTAACACAAACTGGCCTCAAGCTTATCACGTGGCCTAGACTGGCCTTGAATTTGAGATCTTCCTGCTCGAATACTGGGATTACAGGAATGTGCCACTACAGAGAGCTAATAGGCAACAGTTTCAAACTTTTGAGGTATTGGTATCCTCATATGTAAAGATATTCAATATTTTTTATTTTTAAAAATGAGTTTAACAACTCCAAATCTCTCTCTCTCTCTCTCTCTCTCTCTCTCTCTCTCTCTCTCTCTCTCTCTCATATTTTTCTCTGAAGAGGGATTAGAGACCAAGGCAGCACATAAAAAATGTAGATAAATAACAACAATCATGTTTTGCATAAGCTTTTGGCACTGTGGGGAGAGGGAGGAGGGAAAGTTGAGGCTTTCTACGAAAGAATACGAAAATGTATAAATAAATGTGCTGGGCAATTAAATAAAGCACATGGAATTCTGGGAGCATAAAAAGAACTGGGAACACCATTCTTTGCTTTCATTTTCTTCCTTTTCTTTTTTTTAGGCTCTTCCTTCATCCACGATTAGGCACTAATTGCTTTTAAAACCCATCAGAGGCCATTGACTGCTTCTGGACGTTCTAACAGGTATATTCTATCCACTCCCCAACCCCAGTGACCTCCTCACATGTAAATTTCCATGAAGGTCTTAGTTCACTTTGTCCATCTTATTCAAACCACTGATCCTGTCCTCCAGCTTGGAGACAGCCAACAAGTACCTCCTGTATAGCTAACGGCATGGAGGAGCTATATCCTCAGCTAAGGAGGTAAAGGAAGCTCTACACATATAGTGGTGTGATCTCTCCTTCCCACTTAGGCAGTCTGGTACCCTACTTCTGGTAACAGTGGAGACATAGATCTAAGGGAACTGGAGCTACGGAGGCCACACATTAAGGAATAATGGGAGTGGGATGGAGGATGAGGACAGGAGAGAACTTGGAGATTATTTTCAGGGTTCTGCTTTCAGGACATTGATTAAAATAAAGCACGTGGGAGGCGGGGCAGGATTTAGAGGCAGGTTGAATTCAGCTGTGGATGTGCTGCGGACTATCAGAGGGTGAGAGGCTTACTAGGTGTTCTCTGTTCAGGCCTTCCAGGTAGATGCTACTGCGTACTCCACAACATCTATTCCTCCTCTCACTTAGTGTGGTTTGGAGCTTGAGCTCAACTCCGGGTAGGCCTGTTGACATAAAAATACTCTCACTTGTGGGTTATTGGTTCAGGAATTGGTGCGTGAATTAATTTCCATCACTGAGAAGGGAAAAAAAATGCTTTCGTGAAGCTTCTTTCATGGTTTTGGACCCAGAAGCCTACAGCAGTGGCAATCCTCATGGCTTCCCTACAGCTGCCGTGATGCCTAACGGTGAGATGTGATGAACTCTAGACTTCAGATAACAGAGAGAACCCGTCTTCATGGTGGACGTCACCATCTTGGGAGCTCCTTCTACCTCCAGTAGGGCTTTTATGTGTTTCTGTACGGCTTGTAACATTTGGGTAGAGGAACTCTGAAGCACAGGCTGTGACTGCACAGAGTGGACCAAGGGGTGAGTGATCACCTACACAGTTGGGTACCCACTTTCTAGGCCCTCAGTACCAGAGCAAAACTCCTGGCCCCTCCCCCACCTGCCTCAGCTTCACTGGCCAGCCAGCAGGCAAGCTTCCTGTAGGTGGGCTGCTCCAACACCCCCACCTCATCGATCCGACCCTGTAAGCTACAAGTCCCACTCAGCCCCCAAACATACCCATTACCCAAGGCTATGACTGCACAGGGCAGATCAAGAGAGTGGGCCAAGAGAGACCTTGGTCGTTCCCCGAGACAGATACCAACTGCACAGGGCAGACCAAGAACAGTTCCCTAAGACACAGACAGCAACTGTAAGGGTTGGACCAAGAAACAAAGACACTGCCAGTACCAATTGGAGGAAGAGATGGATAGGCGCCAAGGCAAGAATTCATTCAACAACCTAAAAAGCAACATGGTAACACCAGAACCCAGTAGTCATACAACAGAAAGACTTGATCATCCTAACCCAGAAGAAGCAGAAGAAAATTTTAAATATAACTTTATGAGGATGACAGAGACTCTTAAAGAGGAAATGAAAAAAATCCCTTAAAGAAATGGAGGAAAAGACAAACAAAAAGATTGGAAGAAATAGATAAATCCCTTAAAGAAACCCAAGAAATAACAATCAAACAGGTGAAGCAAACAGTTCAAGACTTGAAAACTGAAATAGAGGCAATAAAGAAAACACAAACCAAGGGAATTCTGGAAATGGAAAGTCTGGGCAAATGAACGGTAACATTTGGGTAAAGACCTCATTATTGGCAGTTGAAAACCTCTTAGATGAAACAGCTGGAGCCGCCGGATGACCAGTCAAGGTGATGCTAGAGCAAGGGACGTTAAAGAGAGCACACAGGGACAACGGGATAGAGATAGAATTCTGGAAACCTTGCGCCCATGATTTCATCTAATCATGAATTCTAGTTTGACTCAAATTTTGTTCTAACTCAAACTCAATCTCTCCAAGTCTGTCCTTCAACAATTAGTCTTGTAACTACAATTATTCTGCAAGTCATTTGATCATTACTCTTTCAGAGGTCCTGAGTTCAATTCTGAGCAACCACGTCATGGCTCACAACCATCTATAATGAGATCTGATACCCTCTTCTGGTGTGCAGGCATACATGCAGGCAGAACACTGTACACATAATAAATAAATAAATAAATAAATAAATAAATAAATAAATTAAAAAATGGGCATGGAAACTTGAAGAGGAAACAGGAGCCCTAATGCTTCATGGTACATCTTCCTCTACTTCATTTCATGACTATTGTGTAGATGTGTGAGATGAAGTATTTATCACACTCAGCACTTAGTAACAATTAAGTGAGGCTTGGCTGACACAATTATGAAATTCCGCAGATATGACATTGGATTACGGAAATACACCAACGTGAATTTTTCTATTGCTGACTAACTCTGCTCCTTATTTCTGGTCTTGCATTAGGTGTTCCTTCCTTTCCCTCACTCAGCTTGCCAGGGTCCAGTGCCTTGGCCTCACAACAGGAGGGCACATGAGAAAAAGAACTGGACACTATATAGCTCAGGTTGCCTTGTAGCTCAGAATCATCCAACCTCAGCCTACCAGAGTGCTTGAACTATAGGCATACCCAACCATGCTCAGTCTCATTTCTTTTGACACTGGGGTAGGGTGGAAGCCGAGAGATGAACTTTCAAGTTGAAAGTATTTTAATTCACACACTTACTGTCATTCCAATGCAATAGTAAATCTAATTTTAAAGATGCATTATTTTTAAATAGCATATTGGGTGGGTGAGGAGACCACACTGGCAAATGTTTCTCAGGCCCACAGTAGTCTGAGCTATGGGCTTTTCCACTGGGAATTGTGTTATTTCTCTTTCATTGTTTTCCCCATCTTCATCTCTTTTTCTTCTCCTCCCACTCCCTATTTTTTAAAGAGATAATAGTCAAGCATGGCAAAATAAAATATAATAAGATAAATCAAAAAAAAAAAACCCATCACATCAGGACTGGACAAGGCAACCCAATAGAAGGAAAAGAGCCCCAAGAGCAGACACAAGAATCAGGGAGCCACCATTCACACACTCAGGAGTCCCATAGAAACACTGGGCTGAAAGCTACAATCTACATTCAGAGGACCTGCTGTAGGCTCTGTGCTTGCTGCTTCAGTCTCTGTGAGTCCATGTGAGCCCTGTTGAGTTGATTCAGAGGACCGTGTTCTCCTGGTGTCCTCCATCCACTCTGGCTCTTACAATCTTTCCGTCTCCTCTTTCATGGGATTCCCTGAGCTCTGAGAGGGAGGTATTTGATGGAGACCTCCAATTTAGACTTTCTCTCTACATATTGTCTGGCCATGGGTTTATGCATCTGTTCCCATCTGCTGCTGGAGGAAGCCTCTCTGATGCTGACTGGACAAGACAAGGCACTGATTTATGAGTATAGCAGAAAAGCGTTAGGAATCATTTTATTGATTTTTTTTTCAGACCAGTAGTGTTTGGTTTTACCCTAGGTCTCTGTGCTGTCTAGTCTCTGGTTCTTTGTTCTTGGTTAGCCAGGCAGGGTCCAGTATAGATTCCATCTTGTGGAGTGGGCCTTATGTAAAACCAGACATAAGTTCTGTGCCACCATTGCCCTAACATTTCTTGCAGGCTGGACAGATTGCAGATCAGAGATTTTGTGGCTGGGTCGGAGTTTATGTTTCTCTTTTTGGTATTCTCTCCACTCCTTTATGGGGGTTATTATTGTCTCCTACCTCCAACACGTTCTGATTTTTATCCATTTGACTTAGCCATGAACTAGAAAGAAAGAACAAAAACAAAAGACAAAAAAAAAAAAAACCCACCCAAATAAAACAACTGTGTTTCCCTTGTGCTGACTTTCCTGTCCCGGCAGCCCGGTGCTTTGTGTCCTCAGTTCTTGGGGTTAAGACTCCTAGTTCCTTTCTGAAAGGATGGCCCAACTGAGCAGTTGGGAAGCAGCTGCTGAGGCTGCAACTGGCAACTTGGTTCCCAGAGAAGGGCGTGGTCACTCCAGGCTTCTCACCCTGGAGTTCAGTTAAGTGCTGACCTCACCCTAGAGGCTTGGCGTTCTGTGAGAGCTCTCGGGAGACAATAGATGCCACCACCACCACCCCCATCTCTCAGAATGCAGTTCTGAGTGTCATGTATGTATTAATTCTTGGCCCCAAGCCAAGTTATTATGGGGGTGACACACAGGCTGCTATTTAGGTCTTACTGGGTAGAGGTTTAAGTGGTTCCTTTAGAACAATAAGAGGTAGATTTGGCTAATTTGATAGGATCTGGTTTCCTATTATGAGCTGTCCTTTAAAACCCACATTTGAGATGTCACCATCCACAGCTCACGCTCACGGAGAACCTATTGTTCAAAGCATTCCGCGGTCCAAGGAATTTCATGCGTGGGTAGTTTTTGAGTTTTTATTGTTTCCCCATTTACCTGCCTGACATCAGATCCTTACTGCTTTTTAACTTCCACAAATGAATTCTTACAAAACAAACAAAAACCAATACCCGATTCCGTCCTCCAGCCTCACTGCTGGCCCTGGAGAGAGTCGTGCTAAGAAACACAGCAGAAGGTTTCCTGTTCCGCAGCTGCCTCGAATGCTAAAGATTTCTTAAAGATGTTTCGAACAAAGAACGGCACGCAGGCCTTCACACTGCTCTCTCTAAACTCCTGTGCAGTCTATGGGCCTCTGATTGGCCATAAAAATTCACACTGATTACCAAGATAATTTCCAGATGCCCACTCTACGTATGAGATTAAATTGTAGTGAAACTTATAAGTTATTCAGGTATTTTTTTAATAGAACAGCCCTGCTGACATCTTTGTGTGCATTCCCCTTTGACTGCACACATTGTCAAAAATCTCTGCTGTGTTTAAGCCTCGTCCTAATTTTAACCAGAGGCGAGAAAGATGAGCCGAGGCATGTGGTGGGCTGATCAATCATTTTCCATGTCTTTATTTGGGAGGAAACTGACAGAGAATTTGCAAGACGGGAAAGAGAGTTGGTAGAAGTAAATTACTGGGTTTGTAGTCACAGAAATGGCAAAGAATCTAACGAGCAATCCATTTCAATCTTTGGGGGAAATCAATACATTGTGGTAAAACAGGATATGAGCCTATCTTTTTTTTATGCGTTAGGAACTGAAATGATAAATTTGTGAAAATATGTGACAGCTGTAATGCGACAGGGTAGTCCATTCAGCAGCTGGGGAAGAGAGCCCGCCAGGTGATGAAAGGGGCCAGAGACTCAAGCACAGACAAACAGTTCAAAGGCACATAGCATACAGAAACCATTAGAATCCGTTGATGAGGAAAGGAACTGGTAAAGCCATCACAGAGGCTCGTAAAGCAGAGAGGACGCACGGGAGAAGAGGAAGGAAGGAAGGCAAATAGCTTGACAGGCGGGGAAGGAAGACCCATCAGGACGGGAACACAGCACCGTGATGACTGTTAATGACCCACTTCTCATGAAAAATGCATAATGCTAGATGGGGTTGGGGTTCCTCCTCCTTCCTGCTGCTTTGATTTGTGTGTCTGTAGCTCCCTAAACCCACCGGGAAGAGGCAGTGGATGCAGAGCTTCGAGAATGGGCAACTGGAGACCGGCATTCCAATAGACACCAAATGCATTATAAATAATTAAATACATCAACCGGCATTTAAATGCCAGCCAACCAATGTTTATGAGAGTGCATTCCCAAACCACTCATGTATCGGCACCTTGACAGAAAAGCAACCCCCCAGTGAGCCCCAGTGGGGATGTAGGGTGAAGAGGGGCTCTAAGGATAGATGTGAGTCTACTACTCTTCCATGAGCTCTGGTATAGTGGACTGGGTGAACCTGACGGAAACTTCTGATTTATACCCCCAATCACACTTTTGTCTGTGCATACAAACAATATTTTTTTTTTGCTAGACCATAGTTACAGCATTGGGAATTGTTGGTATTATTGAAGTTAGGGAAAGAGACAGAAACAGAAGACCTCTTCTTCTGAATTATTTCCTGAGCCTTGAAGAGGGTGATGGAGATGTTACATTTGGTGTTCAGCTTTCAACCCGACTAGTTAGGAACCTCTGCAGTAACTGCCATCCACTGCCAGAAGTTTCCCTACCCAAAGTTGACTGTGGAACTACTGTCTATACAAATATCAGAGAGAAAGCCACCATGCTATCTTTTTCATTATTTTATGGAGCTATACACTTTTCCCCCTCCCTTTCTCCCCTCTCCCCTTCTATCTTCTTTCTGACCCCCACACTCTCAATTTACCCAGGAGATCTTGTCTTTTTCTACTTCCCATGTAGATTAGATCTATACATGTCTCTCTTAGGGTCCTCTTTGCTGTCTAGTTTCTTTGGGATTCTGAATTTTAGGGTGGTTTTTCTTTGCTTTATATCTAAAAGCCACTTATGAGTAAATACATACTATGTTTGTCTTTCTGGGTCTAGCGTAACTCACTCCATATGATTTTTTTCTAGATCCTTCCATTTGCCTGTTACCACTGTGTAGTACTCCATTGTGTAAATATACATTTTCTTTATTTATTCCTTGGTTGAGGGGCAACTAAGTTGTTTTCAGATTCTGGCTATTACAAATAATTCTTCTATGAACATGGTTGAGCACATGTCCTTGTTGTATGATTGAGCATCCTTTGGGTATATACCCAACAACAGTATTACTGGGTCTTGAGGTAGATTGTTTCCTAATTATCTGAGAAATCACCATAATGATTTCCAAAGCAACTGTACAAGTTTGCACTCCCACCAGCAATGCAGGAGTGTTCTCTTTACCCCACATCCTCTCCTGCATAAGTCATCATCAGTATTTTTGATCTTGGCCATTCTAACAGTTGTAAGATGGAATCTCTGAGTTGTTTTATTTGCATTTCTCTGATGGCTAAGGATGTTGAGTACTTCCTTAAGTGTCTTTCAGCCCTTTGAGATTCATCTGTTGAGAGTTCTCTTTTTAGACCTGTACCCCATTTTTCATTGGCTTGTTTTTGTTGTTGTTGTTGTTGTTTTGAAGAGCTACAGCAATGAAAACAGCCTGATTGGCATAAAAATAGACAGGAGGGAGGACCAATGAAACCAAACTGAAGACCCAGATATTAACCTACACACCTATGAACACCTGATTTTTGATAAAGAAGCTAAAAATATAAAATGGAAAGAAAGTATATTCAACAAACGATTCTGGCATAACTGGAAACCAACATGTAGAAGAATGCATATAGATCCAATTCTATTGCCATGCACAAAACTCAAGTCCAAATGGATCAAAGACCTAAACATAAAACCAACGACACTGAACCTCATAGAAGAGAAAGTGGGAAGTACCCTTGAAAGCACTGGCACAAGAGACCACTTTCTAAATATAACCCCGGAAGCACAGATCCTGAGAGCAATAGATGGGACCTCCTGAGCCTGAAAAGCTTCTGTAAAGCAAAGGACATGTTCAATAAGACGGTAGCTTACTGACTGGGAAAAGATCTTCACCAACTCCACATCGGACAGAAGACTGATCTCCAAAATAAACAAAGAATCCATGCTCTCTTTTACATAATAAACCTAGGTTGTGTTATTTATTACAAAACTTTAGAAAAAAACATCTCTTACTAGACATGGAATAGGAAACGGTAGGTTGTTGCAATAGGAGTGGCAGGGCTGCGTCCCCAGCACCCGGCCGCCCGCATGGCTAGCTTATGCCCAGAAATAATTACACGGAAACTGTATTCTATTAAACACTGCCTGGCCTGGCTAGTTCCAGCTTCTTATTGCCTAGCTCTTATATATTGTTCTAACCCATTTCTAATATTCTGTGTAGCCCACGAGCTGGCTTACCAGGGAGGATCTTAACCTGCGTCTGTCTGGAGCGGGAGAATCATGGCGACTCCTCGGCTCAGCTTCTTTTTCCCAGCATTCTCTTCTGTTTTCTCCACCCACCTAAGGGTGGGCCTATCAAGGGGCCTAGGCAGTTTCTTTATTAATAAGAAATCACTCCCACATCAGTAGGTGATATTTACAGGGTAGCTTTGCACAGCGATATTAATGATAGCACACTTCATGGTATGATCAGTTGTCATTTCTTGCAAACAAGATAGTAAACGTTTGAAAATTTAACTGCTCAAAGACCAGAGTAGTAAGAAAACAGGCAGAACTCTAGAGAATAAAGGCTGGTGGGAAAGAAACGGTCCCCCTTTCCTTGAAGAATGTAGGAACTTGTTTCAGGGAAAGAGACAAATCAAACCTCTGAGAAAGGACATCGGAGCATTGTTCGGCTTTGTTATATTACAAAGCAGCAAAACCTCTCTCTGGTAGAAAAAGCTATCATTTGGCGATAATGCTTTTGTGTGTGGTTCTATTTTAAAGACTTTGGCTTTGACGGCAGGGCAAAGTCCAAGACCCATTTTATAATTAGAAGTGTTAATGACTGGTGAAGGGGTTTTTCCTCACACAGACTTTGAATGTGTATTTGTGACTATGTTCTCTACAACTTATAATTAAGCCCCCTGTTTTTCACTAACTGTTACTTTTTTTTATTAGAGACAATTTACTGTTTTTATGGCTATAAGCATGAGGAGACATTTACATCCTGCTTGTGATTTAGTAACAAAGGGGAGTAGTTTGATTCAACCTACACACTTACTTGCAAGACTAATGGAAAGTTAAAGGTGAATGAGGTAAGTAGAGAGAACAAAAATGCATGCTTGTTGTCGAAGAAATTAAAGAATTAAGATAGGGGTTGCAAGTTATCTAGGATAAACAAAATTCTAGGCAAAGAGCTACAGATGCCATGTCAGGCAACAGGGACCATGCTTTTTCCTTTTTAATTCCCACTATTAGATTTTAAATTCTTCTAGAGTAAAAACTTTTTTTCCAGTTGTTCCTTTACTAATTCAATAACCATGGACACTAAAAGGAATAAGGACATTAAAAGACAAATAAGGAAGTTTCTGCTCTACTAGAAAAAGAAATGGTGTTTATTTTTAAAATAAAACAAAACATTGCAACAGAAGACAGACTATTCCAAATCCCTCCACAGCAAAACACAGCAAGCATTTGGTATTCTTGCCTTTTTTTTTATTTATTAAGTATACAAAATTCTGTCTGCATATATGCCTGCAGCCAGAAAAGGGCACCAGATCTCATTACAGATGGTTGTAAGCCACCATGTGGTTGCTGGGAATTGAACTCAGGACCTTTGGAAGAGCAGGCAATGCTCTTAAACTGCTGAGCCATCTCGCCAGCCCCGGTATTCTTGTCTTAGTTGTAACTTGGGATCGAACCCCAGGCTACACTGAGCTACAGCCCCTGCTCTGGCCTCTGGTGTTCTTAGTGAGGGACAGTGGTCCCTAGCTAGCTATCAGGAGTCAGAAGCCACTTTTTATAGGAAGATTGACCACTAAGGGATCAGCAGCACGTGCCATGGGGAGATGGGAAGAACATTGGAGAAGGGGAGGGGCGGGGAAAAACAGTGTCACCAAGGAAACGCTGGTGGTGGAAATGAGAGGTCCACGTGCAAAAAAAAAAAAAAAAAAAAAAAAAAAAAAAAAAAAAAAAAAAAAAAAAAAAAAAAAAAAAAAAAAAAAAAATAGAAGCCAATCAGTCTCCTGGTCCACGAGAACTCAAGTGCTCCTGAGAGCGTGAGTTGAGGCTGGGGACTGGACAGTCTTTCAGGGTAGAATTCAGGTCCTTGAACCTGATTTGATAGATAATTGAGTGACGGATGGTTTTCTGAGCACCTTAAAGACATCGAGCATACAATGGTTTCCAGGGAGATGCAACCCATGACACCATCCGTGGGTCCTCAAAGCTGCAGAGAGCGCTGAATGTCTACTCTGCTCTTTCCTATATCTACATGTATAATAAAGTTTAATTTATAAAATAGTACAATTATAAGTGTTTATGTTTAATAACAAACAAATAATAATAAGCAATTAACAATAAGTAAAAATACTGGGCTGGTGAGATGGCTCAGTGGGTAAAAGTGCCTGGGAAGTACATGGTAGAAGAGAGAACCAGTTCCCAAAAGCTTTTTTAGAAACTGCACACACATGCCATGCAATGGTGCCCCCTACATAAATAAATGAATAATTAAACAAACAAGTATGATTATAAAAAGCTAAAAACAGAACTGTGAAATGTACTATAACCTAAACTATTTAAGAATCAGGAATTATGTATTTCTAAAATTTTCAATCTAATTTATAGAACGTTAGTTAGCCACGTGTAACTGAAACCATGGAAGGCAGAACTGTGGCTGGTTGCTACCATGTATTTTTGAAAAGGAGGCATCAAAGTGACCTGAAACAGTCCATCAGTGCATACTCCAAGTTACCTAACATTGTGCTAGTTTCTAATAAATGCACAATAGTTTTAAATTGGCTGAAGAAAGCCATCGGCACAGCTGTGCGTAGCAGGACAGCACCACAGCTGCATCATTTTGGAGGGAAGACGGTAAGATCACCATGAGTTCAAGGACACCTGGGCTACATAATGAATTTGTGGCAGTTGGGGTAACACAGTGAGACCTTTTTTTCCTAGAATTACAGCAAAAAAAAAAAAAAAAGTGAAAAGTGTTGAGAGTGTCTGAAAGCAGAGTGAAGAAGCAGAGGTGAGTGCTTGATGTTCTTCTCTACCTCTCCTGCCTACGCCAGCATCACAGGGGCTGCCAGACTGACGGCTACCGTTTCCAGGCTCCCTTCCAGCAGCATTTGGCAGGAAGTCCAGGAAATGAGATCCCTCCCATAAGATACGGAAGGTGAAACACAGCAGAGACCACTCAGTCCACTGTGGCAAGGGCAGGCTCTGGCAGAAAGGAGGCTACTAACAGCCACATGCTCTTGTTCAGCCGTAAGGGACCCGGGAGGCAGAAAGAGGGAGAACAGGAAAGAGCAGCAGTGACATCCACCCAGGAAGCGAGTGAAGTCTGGTCGGTTTCTGTGACAAACATTCATCGTTTTAGTTTACTATTTTGTTGCTGTGATATAAGACAGCACAGGCAAGGTAATTTGTAGAAGAAAGAATTTATTGAGGTGCAGGGTTCCAGGGGGATAGCAGTCCATCATGGCAGAGAAGCATGGCCACATGGAGCAGGCGTGGTGGCTAAAGCTGGAAGCTGAGGCTGACCTCCTTACTCACAAGCTCAAAGCAGAGAGCCAGCTGGAGTGTTGTGGGGGGCACACTGGCTAGTGTCAGGTTGACACAAGCGAGAGCCATCAGGAGGGAGTCTCAATTGATTACATACTTTCCTAAGATCAGGCTGTAGGCAAGCCTGGAGGGCATTTTCTTAATTAGTGATTGATGAGGGAAGACTGAGTCCATTGTGGGTGGTGCCCCATCCTTGGGCTGGTGGTTTGGGGTTCTATAGGAAAGCAGGCTGAGCAGGCCGCGAGGAGCAAGCTAGTAAGCAGCATCCCTCCATGACCTCTGCATCAGCTTCTGACCTCCAGGTTCCTGTCCTGTTTAAGTTGCTGTCCTGGCTTCTTTCAATGATGGATTTCCTGTGTGGAAATGTAAGCCAAATAAACTCCTTCCTCCCCAGCTTGCTTTTGTCCATGGTGTTCATCTCACCAATAGAAACCCCAACTAAGACATGAGGTTCGTTAATCTTAAATCCTTTCCCCAGTGACATACTTTCTCTAGCAAGACTGCACCTCCGAAACCATCCCAAATAGCTTCCCTCCTACTGGGGACCAAGTATTCAAATGCCTTGAGACTACCAGGAACATTTCTTCTCCAGACCACCATATTCACAAGCCAGTGTCTGACTGAGACTAACTGACACAATTATAGTATGTAACAGTCTTTCTTTGGGGCCATCAACCAGCTAAAGATAAAGACAGAGCCTTATTAGTTATGAATGCTTGACCTTATCTTATGCTTGTCCTGCTAGCTCTTATAACTTGATCTAACTGTTTCTCTTCATTTATGTTTTGCCTTTCTTTCATTCTGTATGCCCTACTTTCCTGCTTCCTCCACGTCTGTCTGTCTGCCTGATCCCAGGTGTCCCCCCTCTTTCTCCCTTGTTCTCTCCCAGATTCCTCTTCCTACTTATTCTCTCTGCCCACCAGCTCAGCCTACCCCTTCTCAGCCTAGCTATTGGCTGTTCAGCTTTTCATTAGACCAGTCAGGTGCCTTAGGCAGACATGGTGAAGCAGCAACACAGCTTTACATAGTTAAAGTAACATTCTGCAACATAGACAAATGTAACACATCTTTACATAGTTACAGTAATGTTCCACAACAATGTTGGGCATTTGTAAATCGTTTTGAGTTTTGATCAAATGAATCGACTTTCATCACTTTGCTCCTCATTTCTCTGTATTCCTCTCAAATCATTCCTACGTCAAATAAAAATCAGTCAAATGTGCTAAGAACCCCAGTTCCGAGTCCTAGGCCTGTCACGGTTTCCTTACTAACAGCCATGGTTCTGGATCCTTCTTAAGTATCTGCCCTGTACCCTTCAGAAACAACCCTGACTTCATCTACTTCCTCCACCTCCTGGAAGCTACTTGCATGCATCCCTGCTTTAATGACTGGCAGTAACATTCAAGGGCACCTCACTGTTGGAGAGGAACAGTCTGCTGCCTGCCAAGGACAAGTGCGGATGCACAAAGCAAGATCAAGCAAGACGTCACATCAAAGAGAACCCTGCCTGGGCTTGCCAAGAGCAGGGTGTTTTCTGAGTCTCTCACTTTAGCCTCATTAGTATTCTTCAGGCCTGGGGGCCCATGCTGTCCCAGCCAGGCCACCCCATTCAACTGGCACTCCTGTTCTCTTTGACACCTGAAGCTCAGGGCACCCCCTCGATCTGGGTTCAGTCGTGTGAATACCGCAGAGTGCCAAATGTATGGCGACCGGGAAGGAAAAGCTATAAAAGTATTTCCTCTGTGATCTCTGTTTGAGTAAGAGGATAGAATACTCACAGTACAACACATAGAAATCCCTGCTTAAGATCTCAGGGCTCAAAACGCACAAGAAGTAGATTGACCTACTGAGGGAGAGAGGAGCTTCAGGGCAGAAGGCAGAGCACATGGTGACCAGGGCTGAAATGACCCTGTCCCTGGCACCAGAGGGGAGAACAGTGTGCCAGGCATGAGGTCCTGACTGCTCTCGCTGTACTTTAGAGTCAGCATGAGTTCACATTCTATAGCTTCCAGGAAGGGGACAGACTCATTTTATATAATGAACAAGGATGAGGAAAAACAGAAACGGGAGACCGTGGAGATGAAGGAGTTAGAAGCTTCAGAAAACAAGAAAGGCTTTCTGTTCTCAACACTCAAACACTCGCCTGGAGAGACCCAGAAACCACCATAGCACCCTGGGAGTTCAAATGTTTTCAAGTCAAATATTGTGAGAGCTGGAAGGAGAATCGGCTCTTTTACAAGTTGCTAGTATTTTTTAACGGTAAAAGGGAAATTCAAAAATTTTTTGTAACTCTTTATTTTGAAATAAATTTAGGCTTACAAAAGAGTTACAAAAATAGTAAGAGTTCTTTATGCCCTTCAGTGAGTTTCCTCCAATTGTTACATCTTACACAACCATGAATTTAGCAGAACCAATACGCTGCCAAATTATTTTATGAATGAAGAAAATCTAAGGCTCAGAAATATCAGGGGCTTCTCCAGTGGCACAGCTGTTAGAGTAATTCTGTGCCCGCAGCTCTGGGCTTCTGTGCCAAGCATGGAGGATTGACTCACAGTGTAGTGTAGGTAGTGTTGCTCAGGGTAGCCCATGGCTCAGGGTAGCCCATGAGCAAGGCCTGAAGATTTGCTAAACACAATATTTTTAATAGGATGACTTCAGCCCTTTGCCCAAGATCTTCCACTGTAGCTAATCCCACTGCACTGTTCCAACAGCTTCCCAGAATGTGGCAATTACAGAAAAAAAGAAAAAGAGAAGAAAGAAAAAAAGAGAGTCCAGAGAAAATGTCAGATTTCTAGTAGTGGGAAGGAGGTAGAGATAATGTCTCCTCACAGGTTCTTACTTCCTGGGCATTTTGACTGACCATTGTGTTCTGTTTTGTTTTGTTGAGACAGGGTTTCTTAGTATAGCCCTGGCTGTCTGGAAATTGCTCTATAGACCAGGCTAGCCTTGAACTCGGAGATCCTCCTGCCTAGGACTAATGGCATATAGCCTGGCTGACCATTGAGTTCTTAACCAGGGGTTGGTTCATGAAGGGAACTTAGGTGTTCGGCGGTGAGAATACAATTCTCTTTTACTAGCACTCATTGAAACAAGGCAGAAATGAAGCAATCGCCCGTAACAGTGCTTTCAATACCTGGACTTTGTCACTGACAGAAATGAAACTATATTACATCATTGATGTAGATATGTTGAAATATCCTTACCTTCGTTACCACTTTTAAGTGATGGTATTTCTTCTCTGTGGGTGTGTTTGTATGTATGTATATATTTCTAGCTTTTAATGTTAATAAATGAACATGTGTGTCACTATGCCAAAATTTTTTTATAAATGTTCATAACAATATTTTAATGTAGCTGGATTCCTTTATAATTTTGTTATACTTAATACAACTGTCTCAGTCACAGTCTATTGCTCTAAAGACATCATGACCAAGACAACTCTCACCAGCATTTAATTGGGGGGCTTGCTTATAGTTTTAGAGGGGTACAAACAGGGTGGCATGCATGACGCTAGAACTACAGCTGAGGGCTATATCCTGATCCTCAGGGAGAGGGAGAAGAGGGAAAGGGAGGGAGAGAGACCTGGATCTGTTATGGCCTTGTGAAACCTCAAAGCCCACTTCCAGTGACACACTTCCTCCCAACAAGGCCACACCTCCTAATCCTTCTAATCCTTTCAAGCAGTTCTACTCCCTAGGGACTAAGAATTCAAACCAATGAGCCCATGGGGACCATTTTTATTCAAACCACACCACAGCCAAGGGTATTACAATAAAAGATCTATAGACTTGATCCACCTGTCAAACATGTAAGAAGGGAGTGAGTCTTAGGTTGTCAAACGATTTTTATGTCACTAGGTCCTGTGTCCCTGTCCCATCCCTTGCGGGCTCAGAATGACAGGAATGTTTCTCTGTCACTTTGGGTTGGATAGTGGCCAGTGTTCCTTGCCAAAATCTGTGTTTACAATTCTAGGATGTGCAGACTTTTGAGAGCCAGTGTGACTATGTTGCAAAATGGGACAGAGAGAATCAGTTGTTTGGCGTTATTGTTACACATTAAGGGTTCCAGAGAGTTTGTAATACTTATATTAGAAAGGTGGCCTTCCTGAGATGGAGGATGACTCTACTCAAGGACGAGTTTATGCAAAAGGAAATCAGTTGCCTCGAAGCTAAGTTTGCATGGTAAATAAATATTCAGAGTTACTGTTAAACAGATAATGACATTTTAAAATCTGAAGGTACCATTTTCTACTTCAGAAATAGACCTGGAATCTTAAAAATGACAACCATCAACATCAGCCAGATGTAAATGAAATGAGTATTTCCTTCCTTTCTTTTAAAAAAATGTATTATTATTGTGTGAATATGATGTATCAGTGTGTGCAAACACTGTGGGGTGTGTGTGTGTGTGTGGTGTCAGAGGGCAACTTTGTAGAATCTCTCCTTCCTTCCATGTTTCTGTGGGTGCCAGGGCTAGAACTCATGCAGTCAGGCTTGGACAGCAAGCGCTTTTACCTTCTGAGCCATCTTGGTCCTGAAATACTTCTTTGCATAAGCTACTCAGAAGGCCAAGACTGGAACAACTTCTCCGGGTGGTGATTTGAGCTCTAGATTTTAAGTGTTTCTCTCTCTCATTCTCTCTTGCTTTCTTTTTGAGAAAGGGTCTTCACTACATCACTTTGGTTGTCCTGGAACTCTCTATACCAGGCTGACTTTGTACTCATAGATATCTGCCTGCCTCTGCCTCCTGACTGCTGGAATCAAAGGTGTGTATCACCATGCCTCGCTTAAGTGTTTTTCGGCCCATTCGATTCATTTCTAGTAATTTATCCTATAGACAGAGTTACAAAGATGATTTTTGAAAGACATTCTCCAAAAATATTATTTGAAACATTGAAAAGCTAGAAACCACACGAATGTTAATGCCATACACACAGTGTTTACAATAAATTATGCTGTGTTCCAGGATGAACTGTTATATACTTAATTAAAACAAACAACCGCTGTGAGAATTTGTGGTGGCAGGGAAAATACATAAACAAGATCAGCTTGAATGAAGAGCATAAAACTGCATGCTTATAATAACTCCGAGTTTTACTTTGAAAACGCCTGTTGCTTCTGTCTTTGATCTTACATTTGTGCATATGCATAAAAATGAATACAGGCAGAAGATGGGAAAGAGGAATGAAAACACGAACACTGGTCGTCTGTGGTAGAGACTTTCTTTGGCTTTTCTTCTCTTCTCACCCGTATGTCTGGAGTTAGACAACAGGGGGACACTGTTTCTAAAGATGAGCTATGCCCAGGCAGATGCCTGCTCGCATGGCCTTCTTGTTTCTCCAGACAAGTTTGTTTTGCCGGTTGCTACCGAGCACTATTTTTCCCTAACCTTTGCTCCCTTTCCCCACCCTTGGCTTCCAGATGTCTGATTTAACCAAGTTCAGGGCACTCGTGTGCATTTTCCCCTCCAGCTTGAGCAGAAAGTCCAGCAACCGCACGAGGCTGCCCATCAGATAGAACTGGCGCAGGCATGCACGTCAAACCGAAGGTCTCCTGGCCGCGTGAAAATGGTGCAGCGGGGGGATCTGAAGTTTTTATAGACAGAATGGGGGGTGATCTTGAAGTTATGTAGGGTATGAGGTGACATCTGGCCCTCTTCTGTCCCTGCTTGAGACTGCTTCAGCTGGGCACTTGGTATGTGTTGTTGGTGTCAGAAAGAGAGATGGAAAGAATTCTACAGCTGTTTAACCTTCTGGTAACATCTGGTGACAAGTGACATATTTCCAACTTCCAGAGTTTGTTAGTGTGAAATATGCAAAGTTGGCTATAAAATAATCTTTCTAAGTAGAGACAAAGCTTTATATGGAATTTATCTTGAAAATGAGAACTAGGAGATTTTTTTTGTTTTTGTTTTTTAATCTCTCTCCTGTTTGTTAATATTATCTGTTCCTTGAAATTAAACGTAGAATTCTGAAAACTCTAGATTCTGTTTCTGCTCTTTCTTAAGCTTGGATCAATTTTCTCCTGGGTGAAGTTTAAAATAATAAAAACTGGGAAACCATTTACTCAATGCCTCCTGTTGCATAGCAATGTAAACAAACAGGCCCTTTCCTCTGTTAGAACATCCAGTGAGACAAACCACAAAGGTTGTGTTTTAAAAAGGAGGATTTCCAAGACTTCTTTTTAAAAACTTCCTTTTTAAAAAAAGAAAAAAATGTAAGTTTTTTTTTTCTTTTCTTTGGGCAAAAGCCCTCAATTGACTACTCAGGGAGTCACAATTACACCAACGCACAGAGTAGAAAACCTTTCCATTATCTGGGTACGGTGGCGGATCGTCATGAGTTTGAGGCCAGCCTAGGCTACATGCAAGGCCTTGTCTTAAAGCAACAACAAGAACAATAAAAACAGTCAAGTTCTTCCTTTATTGTATGCCCAGAAGAGCTGGGCTGGACACAAGTCACCCAACACAGGAAAATAACAGAGGCAACCATGAGCTGGCCCAGGTACCCAGGCTGCCTGGCCTCCTTACCGAGCGCCTCTGGACCATCTTGTGTTCCTCCACCCTTTCCTGCCAAGAAGCGTGGCCTCCAGGACAGTAGCAAAGAGAGTATTTGCTCAAGGGCCCTGGCAAGGAGAGGTGGAGAAGGTAAGACGGGTTATTTATTTTCCTGGCTCACCGACTGCTTGTCATGGGCAGGTTGACTGATCTCCCTTTGCCCAGAGCTACAGGCAGCTTCCGCCAGACGGCCTTCCTCACACATTCCTCCTTCTCAGGCTCCAGGAATTTCTCTGCCCTCCTCGCCCCCTCAGGCCTGGTGCCAGGAAGAGCGGAGAGCTCTGTTGCCGCTGGCAGTTCCACACTAAAAGGCAGTTCTATTGCTGAGTTGTCCCCCAAGGACTGTTGGGAAATCCACTGGCTATCATTTTACCATACACCCTCTAGTATCTTAGAAGCATTATTTCAAATCTCTTTTGTCTTTATAAAGTCTCAAGCTTCGGCACCACGTGGCTTTGACATTGACTGTTATCTCGGTCAATAAAGAAAGCTCGGGCAATGTGGCAGAGCCTCCCTGTGTTCAAAACAAAACAAAACAAAACAAAACAAAACAAAAGAATTAGTAACAGCCATGTCCACCTTACATGGCACAGTGAGAGTTCAAAACTCTTAATGTAAAATATGGCAGATAAATAATATTGTTAGCTCCTTTCCTAGTGTGAAGGGCCAAAAGAACTAGCCAAATTTTACTAGTGCTTACTGTGATGATATACTCTTCTAAGCATTTTATCCTTATTACTTTATAGCAATCCCATAGAAGACTTTGCCTATGGAGACACTGAAGAATAAAGTGCTTGGGAGACGTGGCTCAAGTTTGCTAGGACATAGAAGAGATTACCAAATCCCAATTGGACGGTGGGGTCTTTCAAGACAAAGACCCATTATATGCCACATTTTGTCTTGCTTGTCACTGGGCGTCGTAGATGTCATCCATACAGTAGGTGTTCAATAAGCGTTGGTTTCATTCCAAAAGCAGAGGCAGCGAAGCTAGCTTTGCAATAGGCAGGAGGCCAGAAGCGAGCATGGCCAAGCAGCAGCTGCTTTCTCGTAGCTCTGGTAAGCTGTGCACTTAAGAACTTGCAGGCCAGAGCTCTGATCGCCAAGGGGTCGCTGCTGTTAGAAGACAGGGGCTGGAGAGCCAGCCGGGTGGGGTGGGAGTTGGCAAGTCAGGAAACTTGAGCCAAGGGCCATGGAAAGCTCTATAAACCAAGCCTGAGCATTTCTCAGCATGACTCTTGGCCCCAGTGAGACCATCAACCTCACTCCAGCCTGTGGTCAGGGCCCGAAAGCATCCTTAGGAATACCTAGCCCCCAGCTGACCAGACTTTTCCCCGCTGCTTCCTTCACCCGAGCCAGCAGCCCCCGAGCTTTCTGGGATTTCTATTAAAATGTCTAGATCCCAGAAATCCTTCTCCACCAACGTAACACCCAGGTCTTCACATCACGCCTAGGACATATGGCTGAGCATCTGGGAGGGGGCAGCTTTGTCCGGGAGTGCTGGCAAGTGGTACATGCGTTCACTATAATGGATGTGTCACAGTAAATTATTTTGCAAATGACCCATCCCCTCTTCTTTGCACAGAGAAACATAAAGGAAGACAAATTACCCAAGGCACCACGACACTGAATCTGCCAAAGCTTGAGTTGGAGACGCTCACTGACTTCTCCTTAAATGTCTCTTTAATATCTTGGCCAGATCAGACATACCGATGGCATTACAGAGTTTGCAAATCAATGCCCCAGATGTTTTGGTTTTTTAATAAAATTGAATATGATCTATTTAAAATGATTGTTTTCTACAGGGCTTTCCCAGAAGAGAGCTGTGGGCAGCCCTGAAGGCAGTTCTTGGCTCTGAGAGAGGTCCTCTTTCTAGATTCCTCAGGGTGGGGTGGACGCCAGGCATCTGCAGGATTAACGCAGTCAGGCTCCTAGCCCCTAGCCTCACAAATCTGGGCTCCGTGATGAGTTTACCAAACTGTTGGTGGAGAATCTGAAGGTTTTAGTTCTTAAATCACAGTCTCTCTATCTGGGCTCCATTCAAATGATTCGTTCATGATCTTATTAGAGGTCATAGCCCAGGCAAAGTCTTCTTAGTTGATTACGGCCACAGTGAAAGCCAGGAGAGATTCTATCAAGAATTTAACGCTTGTGACTCTGCCCCCCCCCAAAAAAAGGAGACACGCAGGACTGTCACTGCAGCAAATGGGACGCCCACAGTCCCCAAAGCTCCCAATCTCAAAATTCTCATGCAAATAGGTCTTATCAAGTCTGGGGTCCAAATAAGAGGAGAAACTCAATCTAAGTGCCCATTTTATACTGTTGCTCGTTGACTGCAACTCCTCCTCGTCACAAATGTGACGCTACAGATAAGCAAACACATCTTTTGGAGGATGCATCTGAAGATGATTTAACTAGTTTGGAGACACCTCGGTGTAATCAGAAATGCCTCACCCTCTCTTGCAGTTTGCTTTTATTTGTACAGTTTATGTAAATAATGTCTTAGCACACCCATTTCTAATATTTTGCCTGGGTTACTTTACTGCCGATCTGTGTGTCCCGTTGGCCCTGCCAAAGGAGAGACGGAGCCTCTGCGGAGCCCTCCTCTGCCTTCCCAGCCTTCGCTTCTCACCAGCTCTCCTCAGGCAACTGAAGCCCTCTGCTTTTTTCTTTGTTTTTCTTTCTCCTCTCCTCTCTTCCCTCCTTCTCCCCTTCCTCTTTCTTTACTCTTTTTTTTTCTTCTAACCACTGGCATGGCACTGTCTCCCTAATTCTCCAAAGTTATCTAGTCCCGAATGTTCCCCTTAACCACAGCAGAGAAGACTGAATAGCTGAGGCCAGGAAGTATGGAAAGAATGTCAACAATTTCCCACTAAAATATACATTAAGACTATTTCCAGCAGCTTAATCTCCAGGTTGGATTTCTAAATCTAGGTTTCTCTTGTCACGGGACTGGCCATTTTCACGTTTATTTCTGCCACTTTCAGCCTTAATTTATTCTGTCCTAAATGAACTCTCTGTGAGAGGTAGAATTGAATAAAAATAAACAAATCATATAAACCTCAAAAGCTTGAGTCTAAAATAGTTGTCTTTCCCATAAACCAGTATATAAATATCATTAGAAATTTTTAAATTGCATATATATATGCAATTTATATATCATGTTTATATATATGATCTGTTGTGTCATGTGATTTCTTTCTCTTGCACACAATCCAGCCATTGTCATACCATCTGCTATGGAACCTCTTCTAAATAAAGGCCAAAGCAGAGAGACCGAGTTAGAAATATTGGCTTCTAAATTGTGAGCTAAATAAAGCTCTTCTTTACAAATTACCCAACTTCATGCATTGTGTTATAGTAGCAGAAAATGGGCTACTATCATTAGACAGAGAAGTCCACGGAGAGCCTTTTATTCAAATCCCTTAGTTTATGTAGGATGTAGTTAACCATGCTACTCTGAAGTGTGTGTGTGTGTGTGTGTGTGTGCGTGTGTGCTTGTGTTTGTGTGTGATATACCATTTAGTCCATTTGTGAAGGAGTCACCTCCATTTTGGAGACAGCAAACTCTGACATAGGGAAGCGAACCCGTCCAAGCTGAAGCAGTGGATGCCGGTTTCTAGTATAGGCATTTGGTTCTCTAGATCAGTTCCAAAGGAGAGATCCCTGAAAGACTTGAACTTGAATTTCTTGGAGAAGGACCCCATTCTATGGTGTTTGCTTTCCTCTGAGGGACACTGCTAATTGCCTTTCTCTGTGTGCTCAATTGTAACACATCTCAGTGTGCTGGTGCAGCCATCACGATCTCAAGGGCTCAGGCCAGTGTCTCTCCAGATGGGCACACAGGGCTACATCTGGGACACACATGCCTTCCAGACTCCTCCCTCCTCAGAAAACTCTACAAGGAAGCCCTTTGCATCTGTGTTCTAATTGTGGCTTGCTCTTCGCCTCAGCTGTTCCAGTTTGGCAATAATTGACGGGAGGTGTGATTGTATTAAATCTGGAGGCAGAATTTTTTGGTCTTTCTGAGTCCAATTTTAAGGGACTAAGCTGTCCTTATTCTAAGCTCCTGGTGACTTTACCAATCCCCTTTAGTTATAAGAACATCTATTATTTCTTTCTTTCTTTCTTTCTTTCTTTCTTTTTTTTTTTTTTTTTTTGATTTTTCGAGACAGGGTTTCTCTGTGGCTTTGGAGCCTGTCCTGGAACTAGCTCTGTAGACCAGGCTGGTCTCGAACTCACAGAGATCCGCCTGCCTCTGCCTCCTGAGTGCTGGGATTAAAGGCGTGCGCCACCACCGCCTGGCTCATCTATTATTTCTTAATGTGTGAACTTTCTTTGAGATATTATTCCCACTTCTATCCCTTTTCCTTAAGCGATTTAGTACTTGAAATTTACTCTTTTCGACTTTTCTCTAACTTGTCCCTAATTTGAGGGAATAAAGTTTGAAAGCCAACTAATAACTATGAAATATAAGAACAGCTTGACAGATTGCTATACGGCTCTCTTTCCTTATTTGACCTGTGGAGTGTTTCTTTCTTATGTTGATGTGGGATTCTCTTCTGCATATGTGTTGCTTTTATTGGTTAATGAATAAAGGAGCTGCTTGGGCCTATAGCAGTGCAAAATATAGTCAGGCTGAAAAAGACATCTAGAGAAAGTAGGCAGAGTGAGAGAGAGACGCCATGTAGTCGCAGAAGGAGAAAGATACCCACTGGAGCCCGCTGGAACCTTGCAGGTAGGCCACGATCTCGTGGTGATGCACAGGTTAATAGAGATGGGTTGATTTAAGATGTAAGAGTTAGCTAGAAACATGGATAAGCTAATGGGCCAAGCAGTGTTGTAATTAATACTGTTTCTGTGATTATTTTGGGTCTGGGTGCCCAGGAAATGAACAAATAGTCTCCAACTACACTATGTCTTATCTATCACAATCCACTTTGAATCTCAACATATCCAACTTCCTTTTAAAGAATTGTGAGGTCTTGATAGTTTAATCATTTAACTCATTTCCCACTCTGGGAATGGAAAGGAAAAGCACTTTCTGTACAAACACTGTATGTTTTCCTTCATGTGCCGAATCTAGATTTTTTTTTAATGAAAACACGTAATTGGGAGGATAACTAGTTGGTAGGACTGGGAGAGAAAAGGAGAAGAGGAAGAATACAAGAAAGGATGATGGGATGAAATGTTATTAAAGTGTATTATATGTATTATGAAAAGTAATAATAAAACCCATTGTCTTGAACATTTAATATACACTAATAAAAAAGGGTACTGTCTTGTAGAATTGTCACATATATCACAGACTTTTGTTTCCTCCAGTGATTAAATAATTGAAAGACAGGCAAGGTTTGAAAGTGAAGCCAAGTCCAAGTTTATTCAAAGAGGACAATTTCATTAGAAATGTAGAAATCTTCATTTAAAAGAACATCCCAAGGCAGGCGTGCTGCAGATCTCAGTAGCTGCCTGAAGGAAGAATGTGGAAGAGAAGGAATGGTGGGCTCTAGGGACTGTGCTGCAGAGCATGAACTCTGGGAGGGCAAAGGATGGTTTCTCATGAAGGGGAATGACTATTCTGCCTAATTCCTTAGCATCACTTTAGGTGAAATGACCTTCAGACTTCATAGGGGTACTCCTACCTTCCCTTCCTCGGGGGTGGTCCTGACTGGGTTAGCTTATTTGTTTCTATTTTGGGTAGTGCACAATGTTAGATCTTCACCCAGGCCAGAGATGCCATCCTCTTGCTCAAAAGAAGCTGGGTTCCCCTTCATGGGCCATTGCTCCTGCTGTGTCACTGAGTGTCAGCTCTTCTGTCTGTTCCTGCTTCCCTCTTGTTTTCATTCTTATTTTCTTCTGCCTGGCTTATTTCACTTAACGCAGTTCCTCCCTTTGATGCTACCCTAGAACCGCACTGACAACACCAGCTGTTAGCTCTGCTTCCAACCTGTGGCCCTGGGTGGACACATGGAAATTATACTCCAGCCCCACACTGATGAGAAAAACGTAGAGTAGGAGCGTCTGAGTCAAGACGCTGTCATTGTCCTGTGGACATCCAGGACGAGGGCATAGAGTTAATTGTGACCACTCAGACTTTTCTCTGGCTTGTTGAACATTATGTAGTTGGCACAAGGACAGAGGTTTTATTTTTCTTTAAACTGTGAGCTACGACACTGTGATATCAACTTGATAGGATCTGGAATCTCCTGGAGACAGACCTCTGCATGTGTCCTTGAAGGTATTCCCAGAAAGGATTAACTGAAGGGAAAGATCTGTCCTTAGGTTGGATGATAACTTCCAATAGATGACCTAGATATAAAGAAGTCTGAGGGAAAAAAAATGAATGTTGCAAGTCTGACTTCACCTCCTCCAGAGTGAGTCTGTCTCTTGTCACTACTGCTATCCTCAGCTGACATAAGATTCAGCTGTCCAAACTGAGTTGAATATCAGGAACGCTCCAGGGTTCGTCCGGGCCTTCACCACCAAACTAGGACTGTTGAAGCATCCGGCTTTGTGAAGTAGAAGTTACCAGACTTCCAACCTTTCCAGCACGTGGGCTGTCATTATCAGACTACCCAGCCCATAGCATGGAAGCCAATCTAATAAATCCCCTTTTATAATGTTTACACATTCTGACCATTCTGTTCCTCCAGAGAACCTTGCCTAATGCACCCATACTAAGAGAAGAGTCCATAGAACTGTTTGAAAGATTTACAAATAACTAATCCAAGAGTTCATGCAGCAGAATCATCTGGATCATCTGCCTTCAAAGGTTCTCTGCGTGCTTCTCAGCAGTGGAAACCCCTTCATTTCTCTGGATAGCTTCACAGGTGTGCAAGGCCTTCAGTGGCTCTGCGCTCAGATGTCCCTCCTCCCCCACACTTGGTGCAACACCCTTCATCTTTCCCCTTGGAAATCTACAGGTTTTTGAACAAATAAATTCACAGTTTGCTTTTCTCTGAGGCCCACAAATTACTCAGCATGTCTGCCTTCACTCTTCAGTGTTATCACTCTGAGTTTTGGGATGATTCCCTTGTGCTCTGTGTGCTTTTACCATCTCTGTGTTACTGTTGAAGGATTGCTTCTCTTTGGGACCTGCTGACGATCCGGGCCACAAAGCCTATCAGCCCTATAAACACATCCTGAGATGACTCATTGCTTCCACTGCCTTTTCTGTGTGCTCTGTGGCTTCAGCCTCTTCTGCTGTAGTGAAATTTCCCTGTGCTTTGTCTGCATGACAAAGACTACAGAGCACCCTCACTGACAGATCAAGAACTCCTTATAGGTCCAAGCACCCTGGTTCCCCCTTCATTTCTTTTTCCAGTCTATATCTATATCTATATCTATATCTATATCTATATCTATATCTATATCTATATCTATATCTATATCTATATCTATATCTAATCTATATACCCTAGGTTTAACTTTTGTTGCTTTCAGCCAATGACATATAACTGGAAGTTTATCACTAAAAGACTGCCAATCTTTTTTTTCCTCAGAAAAGCAGTTGGAGGCTAGTTAATTTTTTGCTGTGGTGGTTAAACACCATGAGCAGAAATGACTTCTGGAGGAAAGAGTTTATTTTGGCTTATGGTTTGGGAGGAGTAAGAGCCCGTCATAACATGAGGGAAATCCATGACAGCAAGTGGCAGGCATGGAGGCAGGAGCATGAAGCTGAGAGACCAAATCACTAACTGTAAAAATAAGGAGAGAGAGAGAGAGAGAGAGAGAGAGAGAGAGAGAGAGAGAGAGAGCTGAAAGTAGGATGAGGCTATGAACCTCCAAAGCCTTCTCCCACTCCCCCAAAGTTGTACTTCCTCCAGCAAGTCATCTCCTCCCCCAAAAGGGTTAAATACCTGAGTCTATTGGAAACATTTTCCATCCAAACCATTACAGGCTGCTAACAAATGTCACTGTCTTGGAGACTACCCCATGACACATGGTTGAAGCAGGATCTCTAAGTTTCAATAAGTTATGCCCACTTGACTTCAGTATTTAGGGCAATGCTGAGTAAGAGATCCACACAGAACTGATCACTGTTCATTGTAGGAGTTCTGCACTTGATCTGGCAGTGAGGGAGATCTGTAGTCTTTGTCACGCAGACACTGTTGTCAAGGCAAGGGGAAACATCACTATAGCAGGAGAGGCTGAAGCCACAGGGCACACATGGAAGGCAGTGCAAGGAATGAGGTGTCTCAGGTATTTTCATTGATGGTGGCACAAAAACAGAAGAGAAAACTGTTGCCCACCAAACTTCTCTTGAGCTTCTGTGGTTCCTGTGCAACCTTAAAGGACAAGTCAGCTTTCGGTGAAGCTTGGGTTTAGGACATCACAATGCTCTGCTCTGCTTCTCTGTTTCCTTGCACTGAAAACACCTGTCTTAGCCGCTACCATCAGAACTGGTACCTGTAATGAAACCCAATATATTTACTACTTGGACATGAAGTCCCAAAATGAACCTTCCTGAAGACTCACTGTTCTTATTAACAATGGAGCTTCTCCAGGCTCAGGCTCCACAGTTAAACGGAAGTGGAACAGCTCAAAGCAAGTCAATCTAAAAGGAAGAAAGAAAGAAAGAAAGGAAGGAAGGAAGGAAGATAAATAAATTAAAAGAAAGCCACCTAAAATAAAAAATAATGAGAATCAGAAATACATTTCCTACATACAAGTCTTATTGGTAAAGAGACAAGAAGAGACAGTTTCACACAAACATAAAACAAAAGTGAACAGAGGTAGCTACACTTAGATAAAATAGATGTATCAAGCTGGGTGGTGCACACCTTTAATCCCAGCACTCAGGAGGCAGAGGCAGGCAGAACTCTGTGAGTTCGAGGCCAGCCTGGTCTACAAGAGCTAGTTCCAGGACAAGCTCCAAAGCTGTAGAAAAGCAGTCTCAAAAAGCACGCAAACAAACAAACAAACAAACAAAATGTATCAAATATATTATAAAAACACAAAGAAAAATGACTATAAAATGGTAAAGGGTCAGCTTTAGAAGAGGAAATAATTATTAATACATGTGTACTTTATACCAAGTCATACAATTCTATAAAGCAAATATTGTTTTAATAAAGGAAGAGACACTTCAATACAATGACTTCAACATCCATTTCCATTAATGGACAGATCATTCCCACATTCCCAAAAATATCACCAAAGTAACTTTGATGTTAAACTATATTACAGACTGAAAGGACCTAACACATGGTTGCAATAAATCCCACCACCCCACCCACCCCTTCAGCAGCAGAATACAAATTCTTTTTATCAGCACATGGAACATTCTCTAGGATAAACTATGATTGGCCATAAGAAAATGTCTCAAAAAATGTTTTTAATGAATCATATTATTGTCTTCTCTGACCACAGTGGAATAACAAGAGAAATAAACTAAAAGAACTTGAGAAATTGAGTAAACAATACACTCTGGAATGGAACATCAATAGGTCAATGAAAAAATTCCAAAAAAAAATTCAAACTTTTCTTTAAACAACTAAATCTGGAATGGAAGCACAAAATGTCAAAGCTATAGCACACACATAGCCCAACTCATGAGCTCCAGACATCAGTACCCAGAGGGAAGTTTAAAGGGAAAAGCACCTACATAAAAAAAATATTCCAAATTAACAATCCACTGATGCAACTCAAGACATTAGAAAAGGAGAGCTTGCCAAATCCAAGATGAGTTACAAGGAAAGAAATAACAAATATTAGAGAAGAAAGAAATGAAATGGGGTCTGAAAATAAGCCCACAAAACAGATTAACAAAATGAAGAACTGGGTTTTTGGAAATATAAACAAAATCAACAAGTATCTAGCTGGTTTAGACAAGAAGAAATAAATAAACAAATATCGGAGACACTGTAGGTAAATGAGAATGATATTATAACACATATCCCAGAAACACAAGGGATTGCTTGGGGTCACTACGAAGAACTGTACAACAATGAACTGGAAATGTAGGAGAAATGGGAAGACCTAGGCACATTAACCCACTGAAACTGGTCAGGTGGTTGGCTTGTCCCTGAAATTTATGGAATTGATGTTTTTCTCCTCATTGGCTCCTCTCCAGAGCTGGTGCAGGGTTTGCAATTTTTTTGAACAGATCTAGCCTGGAGGTGGTTAACTCAGCTCAAACAAACCGTCAACAGTATGCAGACATAGACCCCTTCCCGCAGAACGGAATGCAAATGAGCTCTTATGATATAGATTATAAACACCCTAACCATGGGTAAGGGCTGCACCCTGAACTCGGAGTCATTCAATACTTCCTCTTTTAAGCAGCCTTTGTCAGGTGTGTTGTGCCAGCATCACACACAGTGACTAAATTCTGCTTCTGGAGGCAGAGCCCAGGGCTACAGTGCTGGTAAGAGGTCAGAGAGCGGAACTACTCTCTGGTGCAAAGGTGGACCAGGGTTCCTGGTACTGGTGTGGCAAGACCACTGGGAAGTGTGAGCTTGTGTAACTGAACTGTTCAGTTGTAGGCAGTCTCCCAACCCTATCCCACATCTTTCCTTGTGTGTTTTAACTTGTCTCAAATAACCACCCTTCCCAATCAGTCAATATTAAATACATAAGAAGACACTTACTTCATAGTTTCTCAAAAGACAAGAAGAAAAGGAACATTCTAACTTAGAAGGTTCTAAGGTGTGCTTAGAAGGTTGGCTAAGGTGGGAGGATCATGAATAGGGCCATCCTGGACCACATCTAAAAGCACACAAACAAGTACAGAATTTTGGCTGAGGAGCACATGAGGTGAAATTGTTCGGACTGAAGGACCAAGGGCAAGAGGCCAAGTAGGTTCTTTCATTTCTGCGGAAACACGTAGAAGATAAGAAAGCCGAGCTGCCCCCTTTCTCCCAGGCCCTGGCAAGCCGTGAACAGGTAAAGGGGCTGGCTTTTAGTTTTCAAGGAATAATGGCTTATTTTCTTGTTCTTTTGATAAAGCACACTCTCCTTGGGACATAGGCACACAGAATGCAGGCCAGCAGCGCATTGTACTCAAAAGAGCAAAGCACTGATAACACACTCAGCCACCGGATCTGCAAAAGAGGACAGATGCAAAGCTAGTCTTCCCTGGCTGCTGGGGAGAGAAGGCTCCCGAGGATCAGTAAGCACCCTCGGGGGGTGCTTATCCCCTCATGGCCACCCCAGCACACACTCCTCTTCATCTTCAAAGGAGCTAAGTCAGTAGACCCTACCTGAAGAAGGGGTTCTGAGCAGAAGTCATGAGGTCAAAGCAACAAGCACGTGGCTCCTGTGTTCGTTGGGTAAATTAGTTATTTTGAATAAATTCATTTTCGCAAGCTGTGTTGTAGTATTTTCGGCATCCCAGATAGTCTACAGAACACTTGGTGTTCTTTGTTATCAGCTTTCAAAACACTTAATTTAATTTTTTTTCTTTATTAGCCTAATGAGAGGAACTGAGATTCCCTTTCTTATTCTGCACACATGGCATGAGGAAGGAATGTTCAGGAATATATTTTTATCTGGGTCCACCAAAGGTAGCTGTCGGCACCAGTTGGGGCTGGACTCTGGATAATTATAGGGCACGCTCATAGACGTGTTCCCTCTTGGCTAGCATGAAGCAGCAGGCAGTCACTGTGTCTTTTCCCTCCTTGTGACTGGAGAGGGCTCAGAAGCCCACCCCTGCCAGCCCTTGGTGAATGGATCAGATGTACGGGGAAAACTCTGTCTAGGCCCTCACCTTTCCTAGAGTCTTATCTAGGGTGTTACATGACACCCTAACATCCACCATGAAACTAGCAGCTAATCGGGCGCTAACTTACTCTTTTATTTTCACAACATTTGCTGGCTGCTCTTTCCTGAAAAAGAAAGCCAGATAGCGAAGTTGAAAAGGCCTGATTGTCATTCCAAAGACGCCCACTTGTCTTCCTTCGGCTATGCCGGGGTATCTGACCTTTCTGATGCCATTAGCTTCAAGCAACTGTGCAGATGGGCAACCTGACACGGGGGCGGGATGGTGTTTACACAGATGTGGTGTGTTCCTCAGCCTATTTGGTTAGGACTGTTCAGTGAGCTGGAGGCTGAGCTTAGGAATGTGGAAGTAAAGAGACCGTGACCCACAGGCCCCAAGGAACTCTTGCAAACCCCACTTTACCCCATTTTTATCTTTTGTTTGCTGTCAGGCAGGGTTCTTATTCAGTAGCCCAAGATGGCCTCAAATTTGGAATTGTACTGCTTCAGCCTTCCCAAGCTAGGATTACAGACTTGCCTGCATGCCTGCCTGCCTGCCTGCCTGCCTGCCTGCCTTCCTTCCTTCCTTCCTTCCTTCCTTCCTTCCTTCCTTCCTTCCTTCCTTCCTTCCTTCCTCCCTCCCTCCCTCCCTCCCTCCCTCCCTCCCTTCCTTCCTCCTTCCTTTTCCCTCTCCCTTCTTTCATCTCTCTGCGTAAGCATGACTGGCCTAGAACTCACTATTGTAGACCAGGCTGGCCTCAAACTTACAGCGATCTCTCTGATCCCTGGGATTAATGCATGCACCACTACCCCGAGTTTAGATTTAACTGTACTCAGTCAGGCATGGGTCCCTGTGACAGTTTGGTGAAGTTTATGTACCTGGTCTCTAAATAAGGCAGTAAAAGAATACATCAGATTATAATCCGAGTATATTAGTGTATATTTACTGAAATATATATGTGATAATGACTATTTCTTTTTTTTGTTTGTTTGTTTTGCTTTTTGAGACAGGGTTTCCTCTGTGGCTTTTTGAGCCTGTCCTAGAACCAGCTCTTTTATATAAATATATATATTATGTATACAATATTCTGTCTGTATGTCTGCAGGCCAGAAGAGGGCACTAGACCTCATTACAGATGGTTGTGAGCCACCATGTGGTTGCCGGGAATTGAACTCAGGACCTTTGGAAGAGCAGGCAAAGCTCTTAACCACTGAGCCATCTCTCCAGCCCTAGAACCAGCTCTTATAGACCAGGCTGGCCTTGAACTCACAGAGATTCACCTGCCTCTGCCTCCTGAGTGCTGGTATAAAGGCATGCACCATCACCACCTGGCAACTATTTTTTAATTGTATATGAATGTGTTCTATTTATTTATTTTTCTTTTATTGCACATAAGATTTTTTTCCTAACAAAATAACCTGATTAGAGTTTTCCCTTCCTCTACTCCACCCAGCATGAAAAAAAATATTTAAAAAAAAAAAAAAAAAAACAAAAGAAGAACATGACTGACTGCTCCTGGGTACGGTGGAAGAGGTTTATCGTAGATACGGGGGAGACGACAGCTAAGGGCATCTAGATGACTTCAGAGTGGACATGGCCAGACTGAGGCAGTCTGTGTGAGGAGAGAGGGGAGGCAGAGCAAGACAGGAGCTGCTGCCAGGAGATGGTGACGCACGCCTTTCATTCCAGCACTCGGGAGGCAGAGGCAGGTGGATCTCTGTGAGTTCAAGGCCAGCCTGGTCTACAGAGCAAGTTCCAGGAAAGTATCCAAAACTACAGAGAAACTTTGTCTTGGAGAGAGAGAGAACCAAGGCTGGAGAGTTCAGGGTAGGGGTGGGGTATGCCAGGCAGGGAGACCCTGAAACAGGTCGGGACTAAGGGGTGCTGGAAGAACCTTGTGGCCAGCATCAGGTTTGCTGTGCTAATAGGCACTTCAGTTAGTCTGTCCTAGGTTTGGGAGCTAACACTCTTCACCTCCCCTCCCATTCTGATCCACTCCTTTTCTGCCTATCCTTAGAAAACAAATGAGCATCCAGGTGGTGGTAGCCTTTCATCTGAGCACTCAGGAGGCAGAGAGAGATAGGCAGGTGTACGTGAGTTTACAAACTGTGTTCAAGGACAACCTGGGCTGTCACACAGAGAAACCCTATCTTGGAAAAACCATAAAAAAAGAAAGGAAGGAAGGAAGCAAGAAAGAAAGGAAGGAAGGGAGGAAGGAATAAAGAAAAAAGAAAGAAACAAAGAAAACAAAGGGCTTCTATGGGATAATAATAAAATTAAATTAAATAAGATAGGACTGGAGAAATGGCTCAAAGGTCAGGAGCACTGTACCCTCTTCCCAAGGTCCTGAGTTCAATTCCCAGCCACCACATGGTGGCTCACAACCATCTGTAATGAGATCTGGTGCCCTTTTCTGGCCTGTAAGCATACATACAGGCAAGAGCAGTATACATAAATAAATCTTTAAAAATATATAGTAAGCCAAAACAAAAACTAACACATCAAATTTGAGAGAAAACCATTCCAAATGAAAAGAGAAAACACAAGAAACAGAGACCCACTCAGGAATCCCATAAAAATATTAAACTGGAAGTCAGAATAGAGGCACAAAGGACCTGGAGGGTAAAAAGAAAGAACATATAAATAAGCTAAAATGAAAATATAAAACAACAAGATAAAATTTTAAAAAAGGAGAGTCCTGGCACGACGTTGTGAGACAGGGAAAAGAGGAACCTCCAAAGGTGCCGTTGAGTTCATTTTCTGTTGGCCATTTACTGCTGGGCATTCAGCCTACCCCTAAGTAGTTTGTGTCCAGCGAGACTCCCTTGGAGGAAACTAAGTTTTCCTTTGCAAGTGGTTCTCAATTGGAGATGGCTTCTGGGTTAAGGACGGGAGCATGCTTCCCCGTATCCTTTTAACTCTAAGACCCCATCTGCTGCAGAGCTGTGCAGGTCCTGTGCATGCAGCCACAGTCTCCGTGAGTTCGAGTATGCATCTATCCTGTTGATTTCGGGGGCCTTGTTCCTTTGGTGTCCTCTGTCCACTCTGACTCTTACATTATCTTTTCACCTACTCCTCTATCGGGTTCCTTGAGTCCTGAGGGGAGGGATCTGATGGAGACATTTTACTTAGGACTGAGTGTTCCAAGGTGTCTTGCTCTCTGCACATCTCGCTGTAGGTGTCTCTTTATCCGTTCCCATCTGCTTCAGGAGGAAGTGTCCCTGATGATGGAGGAGCAGGCAGGCAGTGACCCGTGAGTATAGCAAAATATCATTAGGAGTCACTTTATTGCTACATTTATTATTTGGTTTTAGCCCAGGTCCCTGGGCTATCTAGTGTCATGTTCTTTCTTGGTCACCTAAGCAGTATCAGGTAAGGGTTCCATCTCATGGAGTGGGCCTTCAGTTAAATCAGATATTGGTTGCTTACTCCCGCAAACTTTGTGCCACCATTGCCCTAGCATATCTTGTAGGCAGGACACCGTTGTCGATCAAAAGGTTTGTAACTAGGTTATTGTTTACGTTTCTCCCTTGGTAACATGCAGAGTACCTTCCTGTACCAAAGATGCTACAGCAAAGGGGTGAAGGCTCTATGTAGGCCTCGGCTCGACTCCTCCATGTGTAATGGGTTGTGTAAGGTGTTGTGTTGAGCAATGGGACCTTAGTGTCAGTTTGTGGAGAGCAACCTATAGTCTTGGCAACAGCCTGTGTTGTTTTGAGGTTGCCATGGACCCCTTTAGTTAACAACTCAACTAGAAGTCATCCGATACTAGTATCAGAAGCTTCATTTGGTGTCAAGAACTGCCTGGTTGGGGTTGTTTCCCCCATCTATTTGGCAATTTTATTTAGATTGCTTTCATATATATCTATATATTAGGAAACTTCTCTTGTATTGGGTTTCCATAATAGCCCTCAAATGGGCCTTAATTTTAGCGGTCTTTCCCTGTATTCCTTCCTGTTTAATTGGGGGGCTTCACCCTACCACCCTGGCATCCATCTTAAAATGTTGGGTGGAAAATTCCATTTAAAAGCTGTCCCCCCCCCTCCCAAGAGTTGCCTCAGTTCAAACTCCACCTCCGAGAAAGCCCTCAAATGGCGAACTCTTCCCAGGGAGGATCAAGAAGACTGCCAAAAGGTGACCCCTCCTCAGGGAGGGTCAAGACCGCACCCATAGGCTATTTAAACTGTCCCCAGAGAATGAACACATGGTCTTCCAGTTTTTTGTGGTCTTTTTGGTTTTCCTTTCCCACCCTCCATGTTTTCCTGGGGGGGGGACACCGGGAAGTGCTTCCATTCATTAAACCTGGGCTCTTTTCTAATTTGGTCTGATCTGATTTGATTTGGATTATTGCGTAGGCGGAGATGTTTGTTGGCCAAGAAAAAAATACTTAACATTTGGAGGTCCCACAGGGGAGGAGGCTGTTTTTCCCACTGGCCCAGGGCTACATGTTGGAAAATGCCCTTCTTGCCCATGTTCTCCACCAGGCTAAGATCGGCTTCATCTGGGTGAGTTCCCCTTTTTCAAATACAAGCCGCTAGGGTCCAGGACCCTTTTATGTTTGTTGTTTGTCGGGGTGTCTGTGGAAGTCACCATCCATCTGTGCCAGGCACGGGACCCCACAAGCAGCAAGGCAGTCTTCGCTGAGGTGGGGTTGTGTGGGTAGAGACGTCTGCCCGTGCATTTCTCAGGCCCCTCTGTTTTTGACTCAAGAGTCTAATCATGATGGACACATTATGATAGGCATTGAGTCCCAAGATTTGGCATAGACTTATAAAATGGGCTCTTGCCCATTTTAAAATCTGCCCATTCAAAGCCAGTTTTCCAAACGCCCTTGGGCTGCCTTTTACAAAAATCCTTTTTAATTGGGGCTGTCTAACACCTAACATAAAACAAACAAGGCCCCAAAGCCCATGGTTTCTGCTCCTGCTCCCACTTCCCAGCTCCCCTCCTGGCTTCTCTAGCTGTTTACTGTTCATCTCTCCCTGTTTGTTCTCTACAATGGACCCATTTTGCCCCTGTCCTTCCACTCTAAAACTGAATAGTCCTCCCGTTCTTTGTTTCTGTTCCCTCTTACAGCGCCTGCTAATCTGGTCCTTAATGGGACCACCCGTGTGCCTCCCTGGCTTCTGCTGCCTACCTACACCAGGATTTTTAAGTTGGCCAACTGACACAGGTTCCACAATAATTTTGTTTGTCTGTCTGTTAAAATAATGTGGCCACAGTGTGCTTGTTTTATGTCTACGTGAGTATGTGTGTTTGTTTCCACAGTATGCTTGTCATGTCTCTGTGGGTATGGGCGCATGTTTTAAGATCTGTAAAACTTATCGCTCTAGATTACAACAGCTCTGGAAAAATACAAACACATGGGTAACCTCCATTTTGACCTCATCGCCATCTTGGGTAAGAGTACCCATGGGGGCTAGCATTCTTTGACTTATTCAAATATTCCTTTTAATCTTCTTACATTTGCTACCATTAGTAAGCTGTAACTAATTGGGTAAAATACATGTCTAAAGTTAACTTATATGTCTAGTTTAATATAAGTAACTGGTGATGGTACCCAATCCTCAAGTGCCTTTGCAGATCTGAGAGTTTGGCATTCAACAAAAGAGCTCCTAACGCAGAGACATGCCAGCTCCTGCAGCATCCTATAGCTCCTCCAAGAAGATGTATGGTTACAGAAGACCTTCCACCTCAAAGGGTGCCATTGGGATGGCAAAGCCATCTGCACAGCAAAAAGCTGCCTTCCACCTCATCAGCTTTCTGGATGCTACCCCGGGGATTGATCTTCACAGCCAATGCCCACATAGAAGTGAATACATACCGTATTTGTCTTTTGGGATCCATGTTATCTTACTCAGGATGCTTTTTTTCTAGTTCCATCCATTTATCTGTGAATTTCTTGAGTTCATTATCTTTACTGGCCAAGTAATACTCTATTGCATAAATGTGCCGCATTTTCTTTACTCATTGGTCTGCTGAGGGACAGCTAGTCTGTTTCCAGTTTCTGGCTATTAGGAACAGAACAGCAGTGAGCTTGGGTGAGCGTGGATGAGCAAGTGTCTCTGTGGTAGGATGAACAACCTTTGGGTATATGCTCAAGAATGGTATAGCTGGATTTTGAGGTAGAAAGAGTACCATCTTCCTTAGAAACCACCACGCTGGTTTCCATAATACATTTGCACTCCCGCCAGCAATGGGTGAGCGCTCCCCTTGCTCCACGTACTTGTCAGTCCAAGCTGTCACTTGCTCTGTTTATCTTGTCCATTCTGAAAGGTGTAAGATGAAATCTAAAGGTAGCGTTGCATTTCCCTGTTGACTAAGGATGTTGAACGTTTCTTTAGGTGTTTCTTAGCCATCTGAGTTTCCTCTTTTGATATTCTCTACTTATATCTGTGCCCCATTTTTTAATTGAGTTATTTGCTTTCTTGATGCCTAGGTTTTTGAGTTCTTTATATATTTTAGATATTATCCCTCTGTCAGATATGTTGTTGGTAGAAATCCTTCCCCATGCTGTAGGCTGAAGCTTTGTCCTAATAATAGTGTTCTTTGCCTTACAGAAGCCGCTCGATTTGATGAGGTCCCGTTTATTAATTGTGGTGTATAATTCTACAATAATGGCAGAAGCAGATATTTTAAGGTCTCCAAGACAACTGCAATATTAGGCTAACTTTCCGTGACTCTGCCGGTGAGTAAGTCATCGTCACTGACAATACCCTGTTTTTTGCGCCACATCCAGAACAGGAATTAGCTGAGCCAGGCTTGATGATGGGTCAGGAATCCCAGGCAGGAGACTCAAGGTCCCCAGGTCAACTCAGTGAGACTTTATCTCAAAATAAACTGGAAGAGGGCTGAGGACCAAGCTCAGCAATAAAACACTTGCCTCCCATTCGTGAGGCCATAGGTGCAAATTAAGTATTGAGAAGAAAAAAGCTGCTAAATGCCACACAGTGGCTAGTGAAAACAATGACGGGTGCCCCTGCCCCTATGCGACCAGCTGTGGGCCCTCTAAAGCACATCCCATGGCAAAGCTTGGATTTAGGCAAATTTGGACATGAGGGTGACTAGAACTATGACAGAAACAGACACATTTGTGTCTTCCCAAAATGTCAGAATTTATTGAATAACCATACATTCACATGCTACTTTATTGGCTGTGATTTGCCAAGTGCTCCTACTTTGGTTTAACATCTGAACATTGGCAACCACAGGTTTGCTTTGTTGTTTTGTTTCTGCTTCTTATTTCTGCTTGTTTCATCCTGTTGGTGTGGGAAGAGTGGGTGTGTCACTACACCTTTTAGGTCTGAGCCTGGGTTCTGGCAGACCCAGCAAGCTGGTCTTGACCACACATCCATCCTCACGGCATCAAGAGACAAGAAAGAATGAAAAGCAGGGAGAGGTTTATTTAAAGCAGCCACGAGGAGTTCTAATGACCTCACCCCTTAGTCTATCTCTAGGCATCTGTTCTGAGGTTTATGTTCACGGGTTAAGAAGTGTACACGAGCAAGCCATCCTGCTCATGGCTGCATCTCAGCCGTCACTGACCCGACTGCGGCGTTGTCTCTGTTCTACTCTGTTCTGCAAAATGATCTAATCATCAGGTTTGTGTGAAATAATCCTCCAGGGAGCTGCTTCTCTGGCTGCTCAGGCTTCAGCTTTTCTTTTCTCCTAGTATGAGATTTTTCTGCGGAAATTCCAGTTCCTTGGGGAACAAGTGTTTCTCTTCATCAGATGTTTCTCCTGCCAGGATGGTTGCAGAGGTATTCATGTTCGCGGAGGCGACAGAGTCTTTCTGGGTCTCCACTGGCTCTCAGAATAGAAGCAAATGCTGCTTTGTAAGGAGGGACAGCGGCAGGTCACACAGTGGGGACCGGGCTGCCCAGGAAGTGCTTATCTCTGTCCAGGGTTCAGTCTCCCTGTCTTGCACAATTGCCCTCATCTGGGAGGCATCTGTCCTGGGACTTTCTGCTCTTCCAGGAGGCTGAGGAACTTCAAAGGCAAGATTACAGACAGCGATAACCCTGTACCTACCTTCACCCCAAGTGAAGGAGACAGACGGAAAAGCAACAGCAGAGACGTCTTGTTTGGTTTTTGCTGGAGACGGGCTCTCACTACGAAGCCCTGGCTGGACTAGAACTAGACATATATGCCGGTTAGCCTTGAACACGCAGCTCTTGCCTCTGACTCGTGCTAGATTATAGGCACGAGCCACACACACACACACACACACACACACACACACACACCTCCGAGTTACTTTGTTTCCAGTTACTTTCCCCTTGCACTTAAAAAATTGACCAAATAACATTTGCTCGAGTAAAGATTTAATCAGTACAGAAGTGGAATTAGTGAGAAGACCCTGTGGGCAAGAAACGGTGCCACATACTTACCCAACAGGGAGGCTGAGTCAGAGGGCTGAGGGTTTGAGATCAGCCTGGGCTACACAAGTTACTGTCTTAAATAAAAAGAAAAAAAAAAGACCTTTCCTTGGTATTCAGTAAAGTGTTCAAATTTCTTTATATAGGTAGGGGCACATATAACTTGTCAGCTTTCTTTTTTTCTGCTTCATTTTGACCTTTGAGAGACGGTCTCCCTCCAAAGCTCAGGCTGGCCTGGAACTCGTGGTCATCCTCCTGCCTCAGCCTTCTAAGTACTGGTATTTCCTTCCTTTTTAAGGATTATAAACTATCCCTTAATATACACGGATGCTCCGTATTCAGCCATTTGCCTGTAGATGGATATTCATGTTGTTTGGAGGCTGAGTTTTCTGCTTATGTTGTTGCTATTAGAAACAGTACTCTGACAATATTCTATATTTTTAAGCCGTTAAAGCCATCCCTAAATATACTCCCTCATATAAATGTTAGTGGATGCATCTCTTTTCTTCATGCCACTGTCTTCTCATCTTCCTGTTCAACACACACACACACACACACACACACACACACACACGACCTCCCTCTGTTGGGAATGCTCTTCCTCTACCTCTCTGCTGGGGACCTCACTTTTTATCACCCCAAGTTCCCCATCCCATCACTATGGTAGGTCAAGGACTCCTCCTCCACAGTTCTATGGCACCTTCTACATCCAATAATGAGTTGGTTGTCTCTCTCTACACCTGCCCTTGCAGGGACCAGAAGGGACTCACTGTGGATCCTCAGTACCTGCCATCATGGTCTACGTGCATCGGGTCTAGGGACACACCATGAAGCCTGAACGGATTGCCCTCCCGTGTTCCCTTAGTGTGCCTTCGACCTCATTCCCTCTCAGCCTGTGTTGAAGCCAATAGCCTTAGATTATGGCTCTCCGGGAAAACATCAGAGCCTAGGACAAGCTGTCACGGACTAAGAACATTTCAGAAAGATTACAGCAACACACGACGCCGTCAGTGGCCCGTCCCTCCTCGTTGTCACATTTGTGGGGACTGCTCTGGTCCTGGTAGCAGCCTGGTTGTCTTCCCTTGAACCTTCCCTGGGCCCCCTCAGCCAGTTGGCTCGGATCCAGCTCGTTTGGCTCCACTTTTCTTCCTGCTGCAATCCCGCCAGAAGAGAGGCAACAACCACGGAATAATCTGGAGAAATTGCAGCCGCCAGTTGAGGCTGGCCTTGGCAATCTAAGAGCTGGGTGATCTTGGAGGTCAGCTGGGTGGTGCTGGCCAAGGGTGGCCGGAGGAAGGTGGCAACCTTTTCTCAAAAGAAGAGTGCTTGCTAGTGTTACCCACCCGCCACACTGTTGCTCCCAGACCCAACCCTGGCGAGACTTTGGAGGGACAGGTTATAGGCCACAGATTCCCTCTCTGGCTTCTGAAGCTACTGTCTGGAAGCAGGAGGCAGAGGGATGGATCCAGAGGTTCGTCCTCACGGACAACCATGGAGGAAGTGTTTCAACCTCCATCTCTGGTGAGAGCTCTAGAAACCCAGGACTTCTCACTCCTCCGGCCTTTGAGTGCAGCCAGCCGTTATCTGGATAGGAGAGATCTTCAGTGAGATCTGCAGGCCTCCCCGACCTGACTTCTGAATTTCCCATGCAAAATAATAGTTTAGTCTTTGCTGCTTTCCAGGACAAATACCCCTAGGAGATGTGCAAAAGCCTTGAATGGTTCAGTAAATTTTTTTTTTTTTCTGAAGTAGAGTGAACAAAGGGAGTTGGGGGCCTTATTAGGGCCTGGGAGAAGTTCCCCAATTAGCATGCACCTATGTGTGTATGTAAGTGTGTGTGTGTGTGTGTGTGTGTGTGTGTGGTGTCTCACTTCTCAGAAGGATTATGGGTGTCAGAAGGGAAGAAAGGAATGGTTCAGGCTTGTTCTTTGCCTGTAGACAGCTCTGCCTTTACGACTTCTGTGAAGAGTATTCCCCTATCCGCGGTCACTGTAGCCACAAGCCAAGCAGTGGAGTCACCATTGCTCACTTCCTGGTCTGACCACTCCAGCAACTCTAAACTCCCACTGACCCAGATTCTTCTCGGCAGCTTCAGGGAGTGGAGCCAAGAGTGATAGGCAGATTAGGTCTTTAAAGCGAGGACTGCCAGAGAGATTAGTCAGCAGAAGGTAAGGGAACACGCTTCAGAGCAAGGTGTGCACTGGGCCAAATGCTCATCTGTGGGCTCCCAAATCTCTCGCTGGTTCCCACGCCCCTTCCTCCTTTCCTTGGTAGATTACTTGGCCCACTGTCTAGCGACCAGAGCCTCCAAACCCTGACCAGGTTCCCTCTAGCCTTGCAAAAACTCCACCTTTCTATTTAATCGGAAGATCCCTGAATGAGAACCTGGGGGTCAACGTGGCAACACCGCAGCCATGCGGGAGCATCGTTTAGACCCAGCTCTTTAAACTCTGGCTCCCATGGGTGCGATCCCTGCGGCATTGTACATTTGAATGTAGGAATCACAAGACATGACTAACTTTTTTTTTTTCTTTTCTGGATGTCCAACGACCAAGAGAGAACCAACGTTGAGAACCAAACACGTAAGGAAACCGAGTGTTTCCGCCGCACTGAGCGCCCATGGTGTTTGTGAGCCTTCCCTGCAGCTTTGGTTCACTGCGGCTGCTTTGGTTGGCTGGGAACACGCGGCATTCACACATTGCCCCGTGCATGCTGTCACAGCATGCAATGCCAGCCAATCCTGCTTGGAATATCTCAGCTGGGATTCGAGGCCATTGTGTGCTATGAATTACGGTCTTTTTATTATAGATACAAAGTTGTCTGCTCCTGTGGAAACAATGGTTTAATTACAGGAAACAAAGGCTTCTAATGTTTTCTGCCATCCTTTCTAAGCATTTAAATATCAAATTAGTCCATCTTTGGATTGCATATCAAATTAGTCCATCTTTGGATTGCATATCAAATTAGTACATCTTTGAATTATATTTTGTTAGAATGCTTGGTTTTTAAAATTGTTGTTTGTGTTGCTGACTTGAATTTCATCTAAAAGATTGCTAAACGAATTTTGGCTTGGGGTAAGGAGAGAATTTCCAAGAATTTCTGAAATAGAAATGGCCCAAAGCATACTTCTGTAAAGTTGTACTATATATTTACGTGTAGTAGAATTCTTTGAATTAATGATGAAGAAATCAAAATATTAATCAATTCTGGAAAGTGCTGGAGATGTGCTGGGTCTTGTCGTACAAAATACATGTTCAGCTCAGATTAAATTCTTTGTGTAAAAATAAACAAGCACATTCATCTCATTAGTATGTAAATTTGCTTTAGTCTCTAATAAATGGCAAAGTTATATATATATGAATTGTTTTAAAATAAAGCTATTGTTTATCATCATTGTGTGTTTGATTTGCATACCTATTTTAGATACCTGGTCTATTCAGGGTCGCTTAAAATTTTTCCCAGGTAGGAAAGGGTTGTGAATGAAAGCTGTCTAAGAAGCCCCGATTTGAGGCTGTCTGCTCCCCTCCCCACCAAATGGAATGTGAGAATTAATAAAGCAAAGCATCCAGAGCTCGCTGAGCTCCCAAGGGACAAGGGCTGAGAATGGCAGATTCGGTAGTATAATTGGGGGCATTTAATAAAGCCACTAACTGCCGGACCTTCCCCCGTAGCAGAATTTCACAGCATGAATCTCCCAAAGGTCTCCTCTAAAATAGAATTTAAAAAAAAAAAAAGTCAACAGAAGCAGAAAACATGGAAGGCTTTGGTAATGACGGACCCCGGGCTAGGTTCCTCTGACCTTGGGGGAGGGGATGCATTTCTTAGGAGACCTGAAGACTTCTTCCTCTCACAGAGAAGCTGGAGGGGTAATGAGAAACACGGAAGCAAGCTGGAATACTGAAATGTAATAAGACCGGGCATCTCACTGTCTGATCCTCATGTATATTCCATTATGATGATTTTTAAGCAGACCACCATGAGGCTGTCTGAAGCTCGCAGATGCTACACAAGGCCAAGGCAGCAGGGGGATGACCATCACAGCACAGAGAATTCCAGCACAGCTTTCTGAAAACAGGCTTGATTTGTATTCTTCAAAACAAAAACCAACAAAACAATAAAACAAAACAAAAACCCTAAACTCTCTTTTTAAATTGTCTTCTGGTCTTCAGTGAAATCCCAAACTTCTTTATATACTTAAAACCTGAAATTCAATACAAAACTCAGTATTTAAAAAAAAAATATATAGATTCTTAACACGACATCGAGGAAAGCTGGGAGGAAGAAGGCTTAGGAAGCCAGCTCTCTCTGTACTATTACAGGCAGCGTGAAAAAGACAAGGGAGGGAAGCAGAACTCAGCTACAGGGCTTCTCTCTGGCCAGTCAGACATTCTTTAGTGGCCCTGGTGGTTAAAACAAAACAAAAGACACCCACAGAAACCAAAGGACTGGGTGTGCCCACAAAGGCCTGTAATTCCAGCACTGGGGAGGTAGAGGCAGAAGGATGAGAAGTAGGTCATCCTTGGCTACTTATTGAGTTCAAGGCCAGCCTGGACTATCTATTTCGAAACAAGAACAAAACTTACAGTTTGCTTGGAAAAACCAAGCAGCTTCCATTGGCGGCTGCTAGAATTCAGAAGGCCAGGCCCGGGCTCAGCCTGGCCCACTCAGTGGAAGATTACATGTCTTATATAAGGCTGCAATACCCTCCAACGGAGTGAGTAATTTTGTGCTATTTTGGGGATGGTGCAGTTCTTTAAAACAAAGTGATAAATTAAAGCGGCCTTGGTAATGCAGCAAAAATGTCGAGCCATTTCAAGGCAAAGGAGCGGGGCCTCGGTGCTGAAAGGCAGAGGCAGATGAGAGGCTTGGAGTCCTTGCTCAGCTCCGTGGGGGGGAAAAAAAAAACACATCCAAGTCTGGTACAGAATTCTAGAAACTGTGCCGTACCGAGCCTTCTGTCTGGGCTTGGGGAATCACTAACGAGAACCAGTGCTCGTAACTGAACCCCAGCTGGCAGGGGATTCCTGGAAGGCTGGCACCTCTCCTGTTTCCTTACCGAGCCAGGTTAACGATCCTCCTCTTGCGGTCCAGAGGCCTGCACGCTGGCGTCTGTCACTTCTCCCCAAGTCCAGCCCTCCTTCTCCACACGGCATTTTGCTGAGTCCTGAATCCCACACATTGATTCAAACTCCGAAAAGGAGTTCTGTGTTTTCATGCGGTACCTTCTGGTCCTTATTCAAAGGGACCTTATTTGCCTCAGGTTCTTCTGAAACCAGAGGTAATGATTACAGAGGGAGCAATCAATTACTCCGCTGTTGCTTAACTGCATTAAATACTTTTTTTTTTATTTTTGGAATTTTTAGTGTTTTCCATTTGCCCTTCTTTAAAATTTGCTTTCCTGAAGGCAAGCAAAATAAAGTAAAATGAAAGCATTAAAGTGAAATCTATTACTTATTAAGGGAAATATTTTATATCATGTTCTCCTCATATCGAGGAAGAAAAACACAATGCTGAACGTTCAAGCTGCAACCAGATATAGTGGCACACGCCTTCTAATCTCAGCACTGAGGAGGCAGAGGGAGAAGCATTGCTGTGAGTTCAAGGCCAGTGTGGGTTATATAGCCATCCTAGTCAGAGTTCTGTTGCTATAAAATGGCGCCATGACCACAGCTGCTGGAATAAAGGAAAACACTTATTTGGGGATGTCTTGGTTTGGTTTAAATGCAGAGGTTTAGTTCATCGTTAGCCTGGCAGGAAGCATGGCTCGTGCACGCAGACACGGTGCTGGAGGAGGAGCTGCGAGTTCTATATCTGGATTGGCAGGCAGCAGGAAGAGAGAGACACCGGGCCTGGCTTGAGCATCTGAGACCTCAAAGCCCACCCCCAGTGACACACTTCCTCCAACAAAGCTACACCTATTCCAACAAGACCATAATAGTGGCCTAGCACGTCATTCCCTGATGATTAAGCACTCAATCTATCAATCTGGGAAGACCATTCATATCCAAACTACCACAACAGCGATGCCCTGACTCAACAACAAACAAACAAACAAGACAAAAAGTTGAATCTGAGTGATAGCAATAGAGTTGGATTTTTAAAAAAAAAAAAAAATAATAATTTTTCCTGCCTTTAAACTGATTGCAGAGGGAAAATATCTAGTTCACTTCATATTTTAGAAATTCTGTAAGCTTTACCTGCTCTTATTTGTTAATAACCCAAATTTGCCAGTATCCTGAATTTTTTTCCAAAGCAATTTTAACAAGTGCATGTTCCTATTTTGCATTTAATTCATGAGTCATGGCCATAAGATGCTAAGCAAAATAATTGGGTGCCCAGGGAAGAAAAACTTGGTGTGCCACATTCTCTCTCCCTCCCTCCCTAGGGTGGCAGGAGTCATTCAGGGATCAGAATGCTCTTGTCCCCATCTCAACTCTAGCCCTCCATGCCACCACCAGCAGGAGCCCACGGTCAATCTTGTTCTCCTTGATGGAATAGCCACCAGCTCCTTCTTGGTGTCCGACTTTTGGCCTCTTGAACCTTGCTCTTCTTTCTGGCTCTGCCCGAGGGAGGAAAATCTGAAAGAAAAAAAAAAAAAAAGCTACTCAAACTGAAAACTACTTTTACCCCCAAATGGTTTCTCCCAACATAAGAGCTGGGAAATTGCAAATTGGCATTTGCAAAAGCTTTTGGTGACGAGGCCAAGCCCACAACCGCTAGAGCTGGGATGGAACTTAAGACCTGTGTTTTTCCCTGATGCTTCTCGGACTCTGGGCTTTATCAGACAGGATGAAGACAATGTTCCTAGGGTTTGACACTTGTAAAAAACACTCCTCCATCACCCTGGCTGTGTGTGGCAACCTGCCAAGACAGGAATAAGGCCAAATTTAGCAGGGTCCTTCAGCACTGTGACCATGGTTGAGATGATTACCTGATGTAGAACAAGAAAGGCCCAACGGGAAAAAAATGTGTTGTCCCACAAAGTCCAAAGCCTGGGGTAACTCGTATTCTTGATCCTGATTGTGGTCGCCAGTCATTCGTTCCTGGCTGCCCAGCAGCTTTGCAGGAGATCCGACCTTAATTGTTTTCCTGGGCTTACTCTTCTGCCTGTTTTGGTTGGAATCTCAATGTCATTCCTGGCCTCATGGTTTAAGTTCTTGATTCCCTAGTTTTTGGAGTCCTTTCGAAGGCTGTACAGTGCTGAGGAGAGGCTGGCAAAAGGGGCCCACTAGAGGCCGACCTTGGAGATGCTGGCCTAAGTAGGCCACTAGGGGCAGACCTTTGAAGTTAGTACCTGCTTGTGGCTCCAGCTCTGAGTTCTGCTTCCTTGTTAATAGTCACATGAAGAGCTGCCTGTGCCTCCCCTGTTGCAATGGGTTGAAATCTCTTCAACTATTAATCAAAATAAACTTTCTTCTCTTGAGTCATATTTATTTATCTATTTTTTTTAACAAAACTGAAACCAAACGCAACACCTACACACCTACTCCGTGATATGCTTTTCTGCTGAGTGGCAGGCATTCTGAGGCATTGCCACATTGGCCCACACACTCTTTCCTCTTAGCTGTTGCAGAGAAGCCTGCATGGACCACCATGTTTTGTTTACTTTTCTTTTTTTTAAATGTCTTTTTTTTAAAAATTATTTATTAAGCATACAGTATTCTGCCTGCCTGTATGCCTGCAGGCCAGAAGAGGGCACCAGACCTCATTACAGATGGTTGTGAGCCACCATGTGGTTGCTGGGAATTGAACTCAGGACCTTTGGAAGAGCAGGCAGTGCTCTTAACCTCTGAGCCATCTCTCCAGCTCTTTACTTCTTTTTCTTAGCTCCTCCTCCACTGGTGGATGTTCACTCTGCTTCTAGTGTGTTACTTTTTATAAAAATTGCTTGAAAAAAACCACATATTTTAGCTGACGTATTTGATAATTTTCCCAAGACACATATCTGGAATCAAAACAATTGGGTTTATGGTAATGCCTGCTCTACATTTTGAAAAACTTTTCCAGATTATCAATGTGATAGTACCAGTGCCAGCATCCACATTTCCATGGACATTCTGGTTTTTACTGGATGCCTTCTCATGTTTTGGTGGCATGTACATTTTCCTCACTAAATTGTTTCTTTTTCCTCTGTGTTTATTTTTCAGTTAGGTTTTCTGATTTCTTGTCAGTTTGTAGATTTTTTTTTTTTAAATGAAGCAAAGAATGGTGGTACATGCCTATACGCTCCCAGTATTCAGAAGGCTGAGGTAGATTGGGCCACATGAGTTCCAAGTCAGCCTGGGTTATAAAGTGAAACTTTACCTCAAATAAAAAGAAAAGTTGTCTTAATGAACACATGTATTCACCCCTTAGCTTCAAGGATGATACATTCCCCATGTGCTTCTACCCCGTACAATTGTTATTTTGAAGAAAATTCCCATGGACCACTATTATTATCACACATAAATATAAAGAGAATTCTCATAATGTCAATAAATATCTAGCACTCATATTTCCCTTATCAGCTCTTATATTTTTAAAAAAATAATTAATTAATTATAATATAAGTAATTAATTAATAAAGTAATTAATATTAACAAATACCCAGACAGTTAAATTTCATTTGTTTCAACTATTATTTTTAACAGTTGTTGGTATCAGTGTTCAAATAAAGTCCTCAATTCTAATTGGATAACAAGCCATCGACAGATAGATAGATAGATAGATAGATAGATAGATAGATAGATAGATAGATAGATAGATTTTTTTTCCTCTTTCACTAGAGAATTCCAGTGGGTTTTCTATGGTGTTCCCTCAGGCCTTGATCTTGTGACTACATCCATTCAACATGTTCTCCTCCATGCATGGGTTTGGCTGGACAGAAACAGGCTTGACTTTTTGTCAGGAATACTTGTGTGTATCTCCAGCAAGGCCATATGATCTTTCTGTCTCTCCATGAGGTTACCAGCCTCCCATACCTGTGTCACTGGACCTACTTTGGGAAACAGAAGACATGCAGAGATTTAGTATACAGAATTATTAAAATAATAGCCGTGAAAAATGTAATGATGCCTCCACAGGGTACCTTATATCTGAGGGAGACTATCAAAGGAAAACAACCCTGGAATAGGGGCTCCCCTAAGGCTGGGGTTTTGACATTGTTGAGGAACGTTTGAGGAGTCTTTGGGGACACTGGGCTATCAGGCAGGAGTGTGTTTATAGGGGCCATGCAAGAAGGGAAGAGTCCAGCAGGTGCAGGGGCTGAGGCTAAGGCTGCTTACCTACCGCGCACAGTAGGAGGTTTAAGACCACGCTGAGAAGGCTGAGAGTCAGCACCCTGATGGTGGAAGTGGTCAGGAGGTAGTGAAACCTGCACATCACAAGGGTCAAGGCAAGGGGTCCCCAAAGCCAGTCAGGGGCTCTGGGGTTGCAGATGATCTTGACACTGTGAGGATCTTGACAGCAGAGAGAGCTGCTGATGTGGTTATATGTTCATTGCTGGAGGCCAGGCACCAGGAGAGAAACCAAGGGAAAGGTCCCCTGCTTCCTGCAGTGTCTCTTCAGTGCCCCCTACTGATGAAGCTTCAGATTGCACTCACTGTGAAGGAGAAAGGCTAAGGTTGAGAGACAATAATTGACACAATGGTCACCATTTACCTTCCTTGTTTCTTTGAAGGGGCAAGATGGGGCAAGATGGCTCTGTCTGTCTTCCTATATTTGCTGGATGCTTCTACCGGGAGAAAGTTCTCCCATCTCCTTGAGTACCCAAGACACAAGGTATACAAGCACCTGGCTCCTTCCCCACAGCCAGTTTCTCCTCTTCTTACCAAGCCTAGCTCCCTAGAATCCTAGCGCATTTTTCATCCTTTAGGTAAATGAGACACTTTCTTCCCAGCCCTTATCTCCACGTCTAACAACGCAGCCTGTCTTCTTCACACAGACTTGGTTTCGTGTGAAAGCTATTGTCTACTAACTACATCCTTCTGACTGAGTCCCGGCTCTCCCTACAAAGCCTGAACAGAAGGATGGAAATAGACCTTTTCATTCCCACCTCACGTAACCCCACCAACCAAGCACCCCAAGACATGCTTGCTAACCCAGGGAAGACAAGCAAGCCGCCTGGCTGTGGATGGGCAGAACTGGGGTTGAAAAACTGGACTGTTTAACTCCGGGAGCCTGCAGGCCTGGGAAGACCTCACATGAGTTAGGGTAGCCTCAAGCTTGACTCTCCTGGGCCTTCACTTCTCTATTTGATTTCAATTTCCAGGTTACACCTTTTAGCATCACTGTTGGAAACCTCCCGGTTTCTGGCCCCACTGCAAGGGCGAATTAGCTGGGGTACTGCTGGAGAGCTCACCCTGGTGGTGAGGACCGGAGAGAACTGGTGGGTGGACCCACCGGACAGCTGCCCAGGTCCAGAAGCAGTGTTAAGACTTGGTCCATCCCGACACCCACCCCATCTGTGATCTGCTCCCGCACGTGAAGGGTCCTGACTCACAGACCCAAAACTGCAGCATCTCCACAGCACATGGCAACAACAGGCTATCTAAGAAGAGTCCCAGTGAGGGCCCAGCTTCGATGGTATAATAGAAGCCAGAGGCTCCCGAACTAGACCAATGACTCTTTGCCATGAACGCTGGCAAGTAAAGCTACACAGACAAAGGCGTTTACTGTGTGACTCACTGTATCACATTGTAATTTCCATGGCAAGATTTTTAATTTTTCCAGTTTCTTTTCCTTAAATTTTGCTTTATTGGATGGGGAGAGGGGCAAGGGCAGAGGGTGGATTCGAAGGGAGGGGGAAATGATGGGATTAAGATGCCCGATGTGAAAGACACATTGACTAGATAAAAAGAAAGGAAAGAAAAGGGGGGGGGAAGGAAAGAAAATTCCCAGTTTTTCTCCCAGGACGATGCACTTCGGTGGAGTTCTCGGGAGGACAGCGGATGCCATTTAGTTGCTGCTTGCTTTCTTCATCTCAGAGGGGTGGGCAGACTCATGGGTCTCTTCCTCACTTTCCTCCTTCCCCTCCACACGGAAAGAGAACGAGAGCTTCTCAGGGGACTGTGAAAGAAAAAAAGTAACTGCTTGGACCTGGCAGTGACATTAAAACTGCGTCTCCTTCCTTCTCCATTTCAGAAGGCCATGTGCCAGCGGTGAAATCCCAGACATTCCGGCTTCGGGGGACCACTGGAAATCCCGTTTCTCCTCTTCTCTCCTTTCTTCTCCACTTCAACCCCCTCCTCTAAAAATTCACCGAATTCCTCCGGAGCCATCTAGTCTACCCCAGGGCCACCAACTCTGCTTGCTAATCGTCTGCACCCCTCTGCAGCCCTCAGTTACTTTGCTCTCCTTCCTCCTAGCCAGGTTTTCCTGGCAAAAGCCAACGAAACAACAAAGAATGGGGACCAAGTAAACAGCTGCCTCCCCTCACTGGGGAGGCCCTGGAAGCGCTTCCTTCATTTCCACTGATGAGTCTCTGGGTTTCAGAGTGCCTGGCGCTGCTTCAAGGCTAGCTGCAGTGGCCGTGGAGTCATTGTGTTGAGATGAAGGTGAACCCAGGCAGTTTCTATATTTAGGTTCGATTGTTTCTGGAAAAGGTTGCGCATCACATAATAGGAAATCCCAAGAGTGTGAAGACCGTTTCCTGCCGGTTGGAACATTGTTGTGGTTGGCTGTTCTGACCACAGAGACCCCCGGGGTACGTGGCCAGGGGTGAAGGGAAAGGTCCGGCTGTGTTGGGGACCCGTGGGAAGGTGGAGAACAGAGTCAGGGGGATGGGGTTGCAAAGACGGAAATTTAGACCTGTGAGTGAAAGTCCAGCGGTCGCTAGAGGCTGAAACCACGCGCCGCCTTCCTCGAGTCTGGTTATCTTGCAAAGATAGTTGCCAAAGCCGGCTCAGCAAGCACAAGCCATTGTTGGCTCAAGATGGTGCTATTTGTCGTAAAAGATGCTAAGTGAATATGTAATTGATTCTGCTGGAAACCGATAATGACAACAGCCCACAGCTGTCAAGATGTCGGTAATATCCTTTCCTCAGGACAAACTTCCTGGAGTGAGGGTTGGGAACATAGGCCTTGGTGTTGGTGTTGCATAGCACAAGTGAAGTCTTGGGCCCCGACTTCAGGAGTCACATAAACCCGGTGTGCGGCCTCTCCGCGATCATTGCTCATTCAGAGGTACCCGCAGGTGAAAAGCATTGGTTGCTTTCCTGCCTTGCTCTGTTTTGAAGCAATCACTCCCGGCTTGCCTCTGGTACAGAGCCACCTCTTAGTCTTCGGAATACAGGAAAAGCGCCGTCCATTAACAACAAGCCAAATTCCGGTGTCCCATCCCCTGCCTTTAGTAATGCCTTAAAAACACAACCAGGGCTCGGTTTCCTGGAAAATCTCTGTCCTCCCCAGTACTGCTTCTGTGCCCAAGCACTACTGAGATGCTAGGTTGTGAGATAATCCTGAGACCTGGCTGTAATTACTGGCGGGCTGAGACCAATTCCCTGCATAGCCAACATTCCCTAGGATGTAGGTATTTGTTTCCGGAGACACCCTTTCTAATCTAATCTAATAGAGAAAATGCTGCCCTCTAACAGATAGGATGGGACATTTCTGCCCCTAGAGGATCACGGGAATCTATAAAACAACATACCTTCGAGCATGACCATAGGTTCTTATTCTATGCACCTGGTACCACTCTTTATCAGAGCCCTCCCCCCTTCCCTTAGCAGGACTATTAGGGTGTAAATTCAGCTTCCGTAATTATTCTACGGCCCTGGGCACCAGAATGTGGACTGAATCTTCTTCATAACCCTCCTCCAATTGTAGAGAATAGTGGTTAAACGCTGTCACAGAAACCTGCGTTTTACATCACGCTCTTAGTCTCTGTGGTTTGGGAGTTTCTGCTGTAGTTAGCGCCAGCGAACCTGGTCTTGGTTTTCAACCTCAGGGTACCAGTGCTCTCGTGTAAGCCAGTGCATCTCCTTCTAGGGGATTCTGCCTCCGTCCACGCCCCATTCCTGCCCAGTGAGGAAGGAATTCAATTCTGGGATCTTCTCTCTCGTTGTGTCTGTCTCCTTGAAACACTTCTAGTGCTAACCATCTTCGGCTGGGCTCTTCTGGGATTGGTGTCCTCGACAGGAATTGAGGGCAAACAGGTTGCTTGTGAAAGGATCCTGGGAAGCAAAGGTAGAGATGGAGGAAGCCAATGAGGAGCATGGGGCGTCAAGCATGAGGCCTTGAGGGACACTGGGGAGTGATTGTGTCAGGGAAGTGGGCAGTAGTGGGCTATTCCCAGAGTTCCCACCGCGTGGATGAGGAGACAGGAAACTATCTACCACAGCTCTTCTCAGACTGCAGAAGGCTGGTCTGGGGACTTTCACTCAATGGCTGCCCATAGGAGGCCTCACAGAGAAAAGGGCGTTCACAACAGCCACTGACCCTGAGGTACAGCTTAGGCATTGTCAGGCTCTGTCACAGCCTTAGACAGTGACAACCATCATGCTGACAGAAACATCAGATCAACCCAACCACCAGACAAACCAGATCTGGAACATTCTCAGCCTAAATGCGGAGGTTTGGGGGGTCTCTGGGAGAGACATGGTGGAGGGCCAGTGCCCGCGGAACAGGAAGTACGGTTGAGCGGAGTTTAGGAACCACGGTTTTGACTGGAGCTAGCCATTCCCCTGTGGCTTCAGTGAGCCACCAGCTGTGTTCGGTTTGAAACGCAGCTCTACCCAGAAGCCTTCACTCCTGGGTGAGCCAATGCCACAAACTGTGCCTCGCACCATAGTGGGTATGCAATGACCTTCTATAGTCACAAGAGGGAGCCAGTAATGCGAAGAGCCAGGTTGGAGACAAGAAGGACCCCCCCCCCCCCCCACCCCCACACACACACTCACCCAACAAGATCTCCAACTGAACCCAGCCAGGGAATATGGCAGAAGAGCTCAAGGTAGGAGGGAGGAAGTCTCCAGAGAGCTGGGCAGGCCGAGCCTAAGAAAATCAGAAACGTGAGTAAAACGAAGGTGTGATAACATTTTAACCATACCGAAAATTATACTATTATGAATTTTAAAGATAAGCATATAATATTTTCATAAGAATGAATCAGAGTCAGGCATGGTGGCACAAACCTGTATCCCCAGCATTTGGAAGGTAGAGGCAGGAGGATCAGGAATTCAAGGTCGTTCTCTGCTGCATAGTTCAGGTTTGAGGCCATTCTAGGTTATATGAGATGTCTCTAAAAATAATGAAGAAAAAACAAAGAAGAGAGAGAGAGAGAGAGAGAGAGAGAGAGAGAGAGAGAGAGAGAGAGAGAG
>NW_026068061.1:2574152-2586097 GCF_014885135.2 Alexandromys fortis | reverse complement strand
TAGAGAGAGAGAGAGAGAGAGAGAGAGAGATCCAGTCAATAAGGTCTATGCTATTGACACTAGAGAACCCTGACTAGTACGTGGTGTATGCCCATAGTCCCAGGAAGCGGAGACAGGAAGATCTCTAGTTTAAGGCCAGCCTGGACTAAATAGTGAGGCCCTATCTCAAATAAATAACCAAATAACCAACCTCTTACAAGAAGACAAAGAACCCAATAAAAAATTGAGAGGACCTTATTAGATATTTCACCAAAAAAGGCCCACAAATGGGCAACAAGTTGTTCATTATTAAGAAAATGCAACTGCCGGAGGCCATGTTGATGCCATGATGTACTGCCGTGAGGGCCATGATAGTGTTTGTGGTCCACGCTGAGACCCAGAGCCATGTTGATGTCTGTTGTCCGTGCTCCTTGCAGGAGGCCATCTTGATGTCTATGGTCCATGTTACCATTAAAGACCATGTGGATATCTTGGGTCATTGCTGCCACTTGAACCATGTTGGTGTCTGTGGGTGGTGCTGCTGCCAGGGGCCATGTTGACGTACACGGTCTGTACTGCCACTGGAGACCAATTCCATGTTTTGTGCCGACTACAGAGGCCATGTGGATGAAGTCCATGACCCATACAACTGGTGACTGTAAAGGACAAGAAAGCCTCTTCTGCCACGGTTCCGATGGCGGCAGACTCACAGTTGAGAATGAGAGACCCAGAAGGCTTTTGTGACAAGCTGTCCTCAACCCATCCCCGGCTAAAAACAGAAAACAGTCTAGACAGGAAGCCGTCAAAGAGACCTCTTAAAAATTGTTACAGGGTCGCAGAAGCGTATCTCTTCATAGTTGATGGCTTCTGGTGGGGTGATGGGTAGGAAAGAACTCAGTTGTCTTTAAGGGGTTGGTGTTGGGCTCCAACCTCAACATAAAGTCTCTCTCTGGACAGGCATGGAGGCGCGGGCATAAAGACACAACTTGCGTGGCTTTCTCAGGAGGGAGATTCTCAGTCATCCCTCATGAAATCCCGAGAGTTCTCATCCTGAAAATTCCTCCTCGTTTATTCTCCAAGCAGCCTTTATACCAAAAACATAAACTGAGGGGGAAATACCTTAGCGTTCTGTTTCCTAGGTAACCAGGTGACTTTAGTCACGTCCACATCTACCTGCGCCTGCTCTGTCACGTCTTCCTGGTGTGTATGCTAGCTCTGTCACGTAGGCTGAATTAGCACCTCTATTCAGGCATCCTCCAAATTACAGAGAAGGAGCAGAACAACATTTGTTAGGGTAGTGACAGCCTGTCTGGAAGGCTACATGGGCACCTCAGCGGAGAACTATGGTTTGAGAGCCTGGCTGCCATTCCATGTAGAAGTATGGGCCTATAGGTTGGCCACTGGGAGTTTTACCATGTTCCAGTGAGTATATGGGCAACACAAAGTGGATTTGTTTTTTTTTCTTATTCCTTCCTTCCTTCTTTTCTTCCTTCCATTTATTTTCCTTCCTTTCTTCTTTTTTCTGGGAGGAAGTTATAAGCAGGGACAGAGTGGACTTGGGAGGACTGGGAAGTGAGTGTGGCCTGAGTACATTATGTGAAATTCCCAAATAATTAATAAAATATTATGCTGAAATAAATAAATCTTTAAAAAAAAACAAAAAGGAAAATACAACTGTCTTAGTTAGGGTTTCTATCGCTGTGAAGAGATACCATAACTACCACAACTCTTAGAAAGGAAACTATGGGGATTAGCTTACAGTTTTAGAGGTTTAGTCCATTATCTTCATGACAGGAGGCAGTGTGCAGGCAGACAAGATGCTGGAGAAGGAAATGAGAGCTCTACATCTTGATCTGCAGGCAGCAGAAGAAGACTGTGTACCACACTGGGCATAGCTTGAGCATATGAGACCTCAAAGCCTGCACAGTGACACACTTCCTTCGACAAGGCCACACCTCCTATAATGCCACTCCCTATGGGACAAGCATTCAAACACAGGAGCCTATGGGGGGCATTCCTATTCAAACTCCCACAGCAACAAAAACTACAATGAGATGCCGTCTCCTATCGACCTCAGCAATTATAACAAAACCAGACAAAGAACAAGAAAAGCATCAGTGAGCCTTAGGGGAATCAGAAGCCCTTACTGTGGTTGGGAGGAATGTGAAGTAGTTTGGCATTTCTTCATAGCTAAGGAAAATTACTCCATGACTCGTTGGTTCCATGCTTCTCGAAAACAGAGAACAGGAACTTGGGCAGGTGATCCTCTGCCTGTTGCAGGATTATTTCTAGTAGGCCTGTGGAAGCACCCCAAGGCAAAGATTTAACTCCAAAGGGCCGCTTTGTGAGCGCAGGCTCAGCAGAGAGGGAGTGGGAAGTTGAGCTCTGTGGGGCCTTTCCTAAGAGGGTAGCCGTGGGCAAGTCCTGATGCCTTAGACAAGTTCACAGTCCTGTCTTTCTTGCTTGAGAGGCAGTACAGTGAAGTATTGAAGATCCTGCCTCTCTGAGCTGCTTGGGTGGGCCCAATATCTGTTTGACCCTGTCTGTCTGACTTTGGGTGAGCACTCGGGTCCCTTGCTCTCAACAACACAATGCAAACAGCGCTGGTCCTCTTGTTGGGATTTTGTTATTATTGGTTGGATTATTGTGTGTGATGTTCTTCTCAAGTAGTTCCTTCTTTTACTGAGCACGTGGTCAGTGCTTAGAAAACTTTTCTTTTTTAATGAAAAGAAGGATGGAGCACTGGGGAATCACTTCAGAGCACATAAGCAACAAATGGGCTTCTTTTTAAATTAAAGTGAAAAACGTTGAAATATTAAAACGACAATTTTCATACTACCTTAGCATTTCTATTGCTGTGATGAAACACTGTGACCGAAAGTAACTTGGGGAGGAAAGGGTTTATTTTATTTGAGAATTTCAGGCAACAGTTCATCACTAAGGGAAGGAAGTCAGGGCAGGAACTCAAGGAGAGAACCTGGACGGGTGCTGCTTATTGGCTTACTCCTCAAGGGTTGCTCAGCCTGCTTCTTTGCATGATCCAGGGCCAGCTGCCCAGAGACGGCACCACCCACAGTGAACTGGCTCCTCCCACATCAATCATCAATCAGGAAAATGCCCTACAGACTCTCCTACAAGCCAATCTGATGGGGACATTTTCTGGATTAAAATTCCGTCTTCCCGGGTGATCCTGGCTGGTGTCAAGTTGACAAAGAGCTAACCAACACACACACCACATACATTCTGTTATAATGACGTTATTCTTCCATCCTTTTTATTTTAATTTTAATTTTATGTGTACGAGTGTCTTGCTTGTGTGTAATTGTATTGCATGAGGGCAATGCTAGAAGAGGCCAGGAAACAGCATCAGATCTGGCTCCTCCAAATTGGACTTACAGGTGGTTGTTAGCTTCCATATGGGTGCTGGGAACTGAATTTGGGTCCTCTGCAAAAACACCCTGTTGTATGATGTTAAGCTCTTTGGACTCTTTGGGGGACACACCACCCAGCTCCCACATAAATCACACACAGAGACTTGCTTATTCTTAGCTTGGCTTGTTTCTTGCCAGCTTCCCTTAACATAAATTATCCCGACTGCCTTTTTACTCTGGGCTTTTCTCTTTTTCCATTTCTCTATAGCTTTCCTTACTTCTTTCTCTATGGTTTGCTGTATAGCGGGGTGGCTGGTCCCTGATGACCTTCTCTCCTTGTTCTGTTGTTGCTTTTTCTCCTTCTCACTTCTTCTTGTATTTATACTCTGCCTGCCAGCCCTGTTGTGGGCCCGTATTTCTACATAGTGTGATAGCCAGGCTCTCAGGCCATAGTTAGTACCTGAGGTGCTCACGTACCCTTTCGGACAGACTGTTGCTACCCTAACAAAAGATTAGGATGTTGTTTTGATCTTTTCTTTGTACTTTGGAGGATGCCCGAATAGAGATGCTAATTCAGCCTTCGTGACAGAGCTAGCGTACAGACCAGGGAGACGTGACAGAGCAGGCACAGGTAGACGTGGATGTGACTAAAAGCCAATCACCTGGTTACCTAGGAAACAGAATGCTAATTTATTTCCCCCCTCAGTTTATGTGTTGGTATAAAGGCTGTTTGGAGAATAAACGAGAGGAATTTTTTTCGGGATGTGAAGCCGGGATTTTATGAGGGATCACGGAGATCTCCCTCCCGATAAAGCCAGGTGAGTTGTGTCTTTATTCCTGTGCCTCCTCACCGGTCCAGAGAAATAATTTAGGGTCCGGGCTGCCACTAAATCATGACACCCCACCTATCCTGGCTCCTGCCTCACTATTGGCTGCTCATCTCTTTGTGAGGACCATCAGGCGTTTTAGAGAGTCACAGGAACACAGCTTCACAGAGTTAAGCAAACGCAGCGTAAACAAAAGTCACACACCTGAAAATAATATTCCCCAACAGCACTAAACCACTGAGCCAGCTCTCTGGCCCCCAAATTGGTAGATTTTGCAAAGTTCAGGTGCATTTACTGAGGTTTATAGGTTTCATCATCCTTTCTGTGTGTGTGTGTCTGTTCAGGTGCTGTGTGCATGTGGAGGCCAGAGGTCAGCTGTGCGTGTCACTCCTCAGATGCGGTCTACCTCTCAGTTTGAACAGAATCTTTTGCTGCTCCTTTAGCTTGCTAGCTGGGCTAGACTGACTGGCTATGGAGCCCCACACACAGGGGTGTCTGATGCCACTTTCACAGAGCTGGGATTACAAGTGCAGCCATCCTCTGGGTGATTGGGACTCAAACTCAGAGCTCCCCAAACTGGTATAACAATCAAATCACTTAACTAAAGACATCTCCCAACTCTCTTCTGACTCCTCCCAGTGTGTGTGTGTGTGTGTGTGTGTGTATACATGTGCATTCCTGATGTTAGCAGTTATTCACTAAGGTAGAATCAACAAAAACATTTACAGCTAAGGATTGTTTTGAAGTTTGGAAATTGTTCATTGTAGAAAGAGAAGGAGCAGGCTGCATCCCACCACCCGGCTAGCTTAACCCTTGAAATAACCACGCCAAAATTGTATTAATTAAAACACTGTCTGGCCCATTAGCTCTAGCCTCTTATTGGCTAACTCTCACATCTTGATCTAACCCATTTCTAATAATCTGTGTAGCACCACGAGGTTGTGGCTTATCAGGGAAAGATTCTAACCTGCGTCTGTCTCCAGCATGGGCAGAGCTTCATGGCGTCTGCTCTTCTTCCCAGCTCTGTCTTTCCCGCCTACCTAAGTTTCTGTCCTATCAAAAGACCAAGGCAGTCTCTTTATTCAACCAATGAAAGCAACACATCCTACACCAGTTCATGGCATACAATGCTCCCCAGTCTCCTGACACTCAATGTTTCTTTTTTACAATAGTTGTTTGGCTGCCCCTAAGACTCTTGCTACCCTACCATCGAGGGCCAGTGTGCACAGTCCCTCTGCAGAGCATGAGGGAGCCAAGTTAGTGTGGTAAGGTAGCAGTCCTGTGGTTTGGGTCTCTACTCAGCTAGGACACAGCAGAGGAGACTATCCTGCGCGAACTTGACCTCTGGAAGATAATAATGCATTAGGAGACTTTTCTGGCCGGGACAAGGCAAGTTGCTTGGTTGTGAGAGGTTCTGTGGGAATAGCAACATGGCAAATCTCGGGCCTTTTGTGCCACTGCAGCAGTAGGGAACCGAATCTGGCCAATAGCCTGAGTATCGTTGGAAGTTGGCCTTTTCGTAGTCAACCCTGATCCTAGTTTCCTGGGGTCCTGAGCAGGGGACCCTGATGAATCTCTGCAGGACTCCTGCCCAAGGAAACTGAAAGTAACCAGCATGGCTTTAAATCTCTAGGTTCTTGGCAATTCTTATGCACCAACCAATAGAAAATGAATGCCCTCTTTTTCATTTTGAAAGAAAATTCACAAGCAATCTACTTACGTACTTAATTAAACTATCATAAGTATACAATAAGGAAAAGAAAGAAATTTCTAAAAAGAGAAATACAGATGCACTTAAATGTGGCCAGGCTTTCTTTGGATCTCCAGTTCTCAAATAATGGCGCAGGAACTTCTTATTAGTTACGAATGCTTGGCCTTAGGTCAATATTGTTCCCATCTAGCTCTTATAATTTAAAGTAACATGTTTCTAATAATCTATTCTCTACCATGTGGCTCTTTACTTCTTCCATTCTGTATGTCCAACTCCGCCTGAGCCTCACTGGCTTTATTCTGCATGCCTCAGAGTCTTCCTGGAAGTCCTGCCTAGTCTCTTCTTCTTAGCTATTGGCCATTCAGATTTCCATTAAACCAATCAGAAGTTGTCTTGGCAGAGACACATCTTCACAGTGTACAAAGAGATTGTCCCCCAACATTTATATTTCCATAATAAACTACCAAGTCACACCCACACTTGAAGAACTATCAAAGAGTCAGATGTATGTACCTGGTCATGGAAGCACCCCAACATTGCTTTTGGGAACCCTGCCTCCCAGCAACCTGTGGGTGTTTGCAGAGGAAGGAGAGTATAAAAGCCACTGTCAGCTAAAGCAGTGGTTGTCAACCTGTGGATCACAACCATCGGAATACACACATTTCCAGCAGTCTTTGGAGACCCCAAACATAATTGATGGGGAATCTTGTTAGCCAATCATCTTTAAGAGGTGGGTCTTAGTTAAGGCGTGGCTTCGCGGGGACATAGGGAAAAATGTGTGTGCACCTCTGTGTGCGCGCTCTCTCTGCGCCTTTTCCCGCGGGACATTGCTGTGCTTGGATTTCTCGTTTCCTGTTTCGTGAGTTTTCCCCTTATAATAAATAAAATATAATTGTTTTATCCTTAACTAGCCTGGTTATTTCTACACATAATGTTTTCTTTCTTTCTTTCTTTCTTTCTTTCTTTCTTTCTTTCTTTCTTTTTTTCTACTGAGCAGTGTCTCAGTTCGTAAGACCATTGGAAATCTGTGTTTTCCTATGGTTGCTACCCACAGGTCAAGAAAAGCTAGAGGCTCCCTCCGAGCAGTGGGCCATGTCTATGAATTAATTTTAATTATCTCTTAGAGGAAAATGGATCAGGAAACCTCTCTGTCTCCCCCGTAACAGCAGAATAAATTCATTCTCAAAATGCTCCCCAGAGAAGGCCTCTCATCTCCTCTTACTGCCTCGGAGAATCAAGGGGATAGGCTGCTTCCAGACCAGCTGCTAATGTGGGCCTGTGTTGGAGTCCACAGTGTGCTCAGCTCTGTGCTAGCTCCATTCATTGTGTGTTCCCTGGTCTCCACTGTGAAGCTTGTTCTTTTGGAGGCCCACCCAAAAGCGGACATTCCTCCTTCAAGCCAGAAATGCAAAGGTCAAGTCATTAAATTCACTGGTCACACACAGGCAAGTCTCACATCATCTTTTTGCCCTGAAAACAAAAAGAGTATCTTGTTGGGGCTTCAGTGGGCAACGGCTTCACCGGGGATCAGCTTTCTCCTTAGCACGCATGCGCGTGAGCGTTTTCTCTGTCCCCCATTATCGTGGAAAGAAGGAGCAACGCCGTGGATGCGCGTCTTCTGAAAGAAAGTTTATAGACTGAACAGAAGCAGCCACACAAACTGGGTTCCAGAAGGCTCTCTGATCTTAAATGCACTGATTTTTATTAGAATCTGGACACATTAATTAGTACAAAGCAGGGTACTGACATTCTTGAAATTTGCCAGATAATTCTCAGCCGTGGAGGATGCCCTGTGCCTTGTGGGACATTTAGCAGCATCCTTGACCTCAACCTTCTAGGGTAGTTTATCCATCCCTTGCCACCATGGTAATAATAATAATTTAAAAAGTCTCCAAAACTCCTTAGAGAAACAAAACCACACACCTCCGGCTGAGTGTAACATTTATGAAATCGCATATTAAGAGGGTGACAACCAGGCTAGAAAAATATTCCCACAGAGGGCAGCGATTGCTTTAAGCCGTTTATTGAACACATGGAACATATAAAGCAAACGCTGATGAGGAGTGTTTAAAAGCAAGAACTCTGGGGCCTGGAGCGTGCATTAAATACTCTTCACTCACCATGGGGTAATAACCAGCATCAATTACGTGAAGAGCTCTTGATTGAAGCCGGGCTGCAGCAAAGAGTGGAGGCCGTGGGGAGGCAGATTTCCCGACACAGTGAAAGCTTTTAGGTATTCTTTAAAAGACAAACACGCAAAAAGGTCACGGGGAGAGGGATAGGGGGTGGGCAAGAAGGGGTTGGGGGCAAGACAGCGGGTGGATTTGTCGAAATCTGTGTAATGAAGACTCGGGAGGCAGGCTGGGGAGACGGAGCTCACTGAAGCAGGGGTTGAATGCTTGCCTAGCAGGTGTGAGGCCCTAGATACCATCCCCGTTACCACAAAACAACCCGGCGAGCTAGCAAACAGACAGACAAAACAAACCACTGAAAAATCCAGGAAGGAGAGGTAAGGGAACATTGGAAAGATAGGCTGGCCGAACCTCAAAAATTCCGGACTCAGTGAGACACCCTGCTATAATAAATCAAAACGGAGAGCAGTGAAGGAAGACACCTATGTCAACTTTGGACCTACGTACACACACGCCATTGTGAACATGCACATACATATTCATACACACTACTTACACATACGCAAATAAAAATTACATAAAAATGAAGTAAACATAATCAAAAAGAAAATTGAGCTTTACATTGTATTTAGCTATGCTTCGAGTCCTTCAGGAGACTTAAAGATTGAATTTTAAAAGTGGGCGCCGGAACAGGATTTCCGCCAGGCTGCAGCTCGGAGCTCGGAGCTCACGAAGAAGGCCAGTAACTGCAGAGTGGAAATTGCTGGCTGAACAGCAGTAGTTTAAGGCACAGCCACTGTGCTGAGACAAAACAATAAGGCACGGAGAAGCCTGCGTCTGACGAAGCCGATTGCATAGTGCTGGAAGAGCAGACTTGAAATTGATCCCCCTTGGGGCTAGTTTGTGGACAGTCGACTCCTATTAGACACCTATTAGACAGTAGTGCCTAATAGGTCGTTCTTGGAGGCAGATTCGTGCACTACCAGGATAGCATGTTAATTGGTAAGGCCTGCTTCACTGCAGGGTTAACACGGTCAAAACACATCCAGAAACTTCCAGTGCACTTGGGATGATGGACCACAGGGGTAGGACTTGTCTGGGCCTAACCTTCACCAACTCACCCATTCAGGGAGAACCCCGAGGAACTGCTCATACCCACTGCAGGATTTAACTTCCCGAAGTTGCCTGTGTGAACTGCGCCCCCTTGTGGGTGACACAGCCTGAGGACATGCGTGCCAGCCAGACAAGGATAACCCAAACCAAAACTTCACTGAAGTCAAATGTAATGGAAACCATGTATTCTCAGTGCTTAACTCTTGAAACAACAACAGCAACAACAAAACAGTTTCTACGAATAAGCAGGATAATTTACCTAGTACTATTTGGGAAAAAAAAAACAAAGCAATACTCTGGGGCTCTAAAATTAATAACAGAATCACTTGGTTTGCACTTAAAGATCAGAATTAACCACAACTTATTTTCTCAATGTTTTCACACATGTAAAAAGGTGAAATTGCAAGACAGATTCCTCTCCATCTAGTTTTAAAGAATTGTTAATAGTTGTTTTAAACGATTGTTAATAGTTTTGATTGTTCTTCTCTCTGCATCTTTATCTGTCTTTACAGGACTATAACTGAGTCCTTTCTTTCTATGTATGCATGAAAATGTCCATCTGTCTGTCTGTCTGTCTATGTATCCCTGATTTAAGAGTTAAGAGGCCAAAATGATATTTAACCCCTTGCTACTTCAGCAAACGTTTCCCAAGACAAATAATCTTCCAAATGCTATCACTGGTCTCAATAAAATTAACAATTAAAAAATTACTTAATATTAACTCTTCCTCCTGTGCTCTGTGATGATTAGTACTAATTATATTAGCAAAATACTAATTCTTAGGCACCCAGTCACACTTTTGGGGGATTTTCTATGTTATGGCTGGTTTCTGAGGATGTCTTTGAGGCACTATCTTGATTAAGGTAGTGATGTTGGGAAGATCTGTGTTAACTGTAGGCCAGATGATTTCCTGATCAGGAGCCCCCGGGCTGAATGAAAAGTGTGTAGAACCTGAGCCGTGGCACGCATGCCACCTGGTACAAAGCTCAAGGCACCTTCTGCTCTTCCGTTGCACCACGCTTAGCACTAGATTGTAACCTTGGTGTTGGGGTGTGACCACGGGGCTTTGCTGGAATTCCAGTAATCCTACCTGCTTTCTGTGCAGCAAAAGGAGAGTTGGAGTCTGCCCTCGTGAAGAGACTTCGAAGTCTTGCCAAATTGCTTACCATCAACTTCAGCTGCAAGAAAGGTGTGGGGGTCATGTCCTTTCTCTTAACTTTTCCTCAGAGAATAAAACTGGATGTCAGTCAGCGAGGAAAAGAAAATACACATTGAGAGGGAACTGCCACAGACTTTGTCAAACCATCCTGTTTGACCGGGAACTCCACCCCACGGTAAACCCCTACCTAGGGAAGGTCAAGACCACTTCCACAGGCTATTTAAACTGCCCCCCCCCGAGAATGAACATGCTGTCTCTGTGTTTCATGTGGTCTCCCCTTTCCTCTCTTCTCCTCTCCAACTCTGGGAGCATTTCATTAAACATGGGCATCTTTTATTTGGTTTAATTCGGTCTGATTGGAATTATTTGCATCGATGGAGAGGCTCATCTAAAAGAAATACCCAAAATATCCAGGCTAGGTTATGTTGACAGGTTAGCACACAGGGAACTATGAGACAGCAGACTGGAGGGTGGTCTGGCTTCATGGAAGAAGCAAGAAAAAGGAAGTAAGGCTACTGGGAATCCCCGTGGCCATGCTGGGTATGTCTGTCAGGGGTTGTGTGGTTTATACTATTTTCTTCACTTAGCACACGCTCCTCCTGGTTGTTGAGCACTTGTTCCTTTGTGTGTTTGAGATGGAATCTCTGGATATAGCCCATCCTGGCCTTGAACTCATGTGCCAAGCCACCACTCAGCTCACGCTGGCCCAGGACTCTATTGTCCCCCATGCTGCTTAGATTGTCACTGTGACCAGCCTGCCACCCTCTCTATCGCATCTCAAGGAAACTGGGGAGGACATGAGGCTTCTCCACATTCGGGCACCTAGCTTCCCAGTCAAAAGCTTCATCTTAGCTCTGCATTACTGCTGGGATCAGGGGCCACAGGGCGTTGTGGGCAAAGCCCTTTCCTCTCTGTGCTCTTCCCTGCCTCACTGTGTGTGTGTGCGCGCGCGCGTGTGTGTGTGTGTGTGTGTGTGTGCATGCATGCATGCGCGCGCGCACTCGTGTATGCATGCATGTATGTGTGTGCTTTAGGGGTGTACCTATCTAGTTCAGAAGAATCATTCTTAAAGGAACTTCCATTCCTTTTTAGGAGCAGAAAGTTCACATGTAAAATGAAGATTCTCCAACTATGAAATCTTAAAGGCCTAGGCTTGGAGAGATGGCGCATCAGTTCAGAGGGCCAGCTGCTCACCTAGGACCTGGGTTCAATTCCCAGAACCTCCATGAAGGCTCACAAATGTCTGTAACTCTAGTCTCAGGAGATTCAACTCTAGTCTCAGGAGGCCCTCTTCTGGCCTCTGAGGGCACCAGGCACTCATTGGTACATGGACACACATGCAAACACACACCCATGCGCATAAAAATAAAAATAATTTTTTTTTAAAAAAGGGAAACGCTAAGGCCTATAGATGGCATCTGAATCACCACATCCAGAAAGTGTTGCGTGAATCCCGAATCTGTCATTAGTGCTATTTTGATTATTCTGAATCTTTTAAAACCCTGCCATTTGCTCCCGGGCTGGCGGGGATGCTAGCTAACCAGAATATTCCATTCCTTGCCTGCCAAGTAAACATGGGTTTACTGTCTTCCTAGGAGTGGGGATGGGGGTGGGGTGGGGTGGGGGATGGGTTCCTAGGAGTCGGGGTGGGAG